>NW_027331951.1:1918108-2027294 GCF_048418815.1 Hemitrygon akajei | reverse complement strand
ATGGCATTGGGGAGTATTGACCTCTTCATCCTGTCTGAGGAACATTGCATCGATAGTAACCTGTCGCTGAAACGGCTTCTCTGTCTCTGGATGGTGCTATGTAGAGGATGTTCAGAGTTATCCATAATTGACCGTAGCCTACTCAGCGCCCTTCGCTCAGCTACCGATGTTAAACCCTCCAGTACTTTGCCCACGACAGAGCCCGGCTTCCTTACCAGCTTATTAAGACGTGAGGCGTCCCTCTTCTTAATGCTTCCTCCCCAACACGCCACCACAAAGAAGAGGGCGCTCTCCACAACTGACCTATAGAGCATCTTCAGCATCTCACTACAGACATTGAATGACGCCAACCTTCTTATGAAGTACAGTCGACTCTGTGCCTTCCTGCACAAGGCATCTGTGTTGGCAGTCCAGTCTAGCTTCTCGTCTAACTGTACTCCCAGATACTTGTAGGTCTTAACCTGCTCCACACATTCTCCATTAATGATCACTGGCTCCATATGAGGCCTAGATCTCCTAAAGTCCACCACCATCTCCTTGGTCTTGGTGATATTGAGACGCAGGTAGTTTGAGTTGCACCATATCACAAAGTCCTGTATCAGTTTCCTATACTCCTCCTCCTGTCCATTCCTGACACACCCCACTATGGCCGTGTCATCAGCGAACTTCTGCACATGGCAGGACTCCGAGTTATATTGGAAGTCTGATGTGTACAGGGTGAACAGGACCGGAGAGAGTACGGTTCCCTGCGGCGCCCCTGTGCTGCTGACCACCGTGTCAGACCTACAGTCTCCCAACCGCACATACTGAGGTCTATCTGTCAAGTAGTCCACTATCCAATCCACCATGTGAGAGTCTACTACCATCTCCGTTAGTTTGTGCCTTAAGATCTTGGGCTGGATGGTGTTAAAGGCACTAGAGAAGTCAAGGAATGTAATCCTCACAGCACAACTGACCCCCTCTAGGTGAGAGAGTGATTTGTGCAGCAAATACGTGATAGCATCCTCCACTCCCACCTTCTCCTTATACGCAAACTGAAGAGGATCCTGGGCGTGCCTGGTTTGTGGCCTATAAACTGCCATTAGGTAGTCTATAAATGTTACTACACCTTTCCCATTCCTCAATTACACCCAGCTACCCTCCCTAGACGAGCCCACTAATCATACTGCCTAACCACCACTGTAATATTTTCTCCGACAAGCAATGCAACACCTCCCCCTCCTGCCCCTCTGATTCTATCGCACTTGAAGCAACGAAATCCATGAATATTTATTTGCGAATCACACCCCTCCTGCAACAATGTTTCACTAATTGCCGCAACATCATATTTCCAGGTATCAATCCATGTTCTAAGCTCATCCACCTTTCTTACAAAGCTCCCAGCATTAAAATAGATGCATTTCAGAAACTCTCCACCTCTTCCTCTCTGCTTATCCCTAACTGTGCAAACACCTTTATTATTTTTTTCCTTCTCCCCTACATCTTGGTTCTGCGCGCACCCCTTCTCTATCACCTGCCTATCCTCCCCCACACACTGTCTACTAGCTTTCTCTTTTATGAACTAACCTCCTCTCTCCTAGTCTCTTCAAATTGATTCCCAACCCCAACCATTCGAGTTTAAAGTCTCCCTAGTAGCCTTAGCAAATATCCCCGCCAGGATATTTGTCCCCTTAGGATTCAAGTGTAACCCGTCTATGTTATACAGGTCACACCAGCCACAAAAGAGGTCCCAGTAATCCAGAAACTTCAATCACTACCCCCCGCTCCAATCCTTCAGCCACGCATTTATCCTCCACCTCATTCTATTCCTTCTCTCACTGTCGCGTGGCACAGGCAGTAATCCCGAGATTACTACCTTTGCGGTCCTTCTTTTCAACCCCCTTCCTGTCTCCCTATATTCTCCTTTCAGGACCACTTCCCTTTCCCTACGTATGTCATTGGTACCTGTATGTACCACGCCCTCTGGTTCCTCACCCTCCCACTTCAGGATATCCTGGACGAGATCAGAAACATCCCGGACCCTGGCAACAGGGAGGCCAACTACCATCCGGGTCTCCTGACTGCGTCCACAGAATCGCCTATTTGACCCCCTACCTATCGAGTACCTAATTACTACTGTCTTCCTCTTCCTTTCCCTACCCTTCTGACCTACAGGGCCGGACTCATTGTGCCGGTGGCATGGCAAATGTCGTCCCCGCCAACAGTACTCAAACAGGAGTACGTATTGACAAGGTGTCCAGCCACTGGAGAACTCTCTACTACCTGACTATTCCCCTTCCCTCTCCTACCCGTGACCCACCTGTCAGCCTCCCGTGGCTCCGGTGTGTCCATCTGCCTGTAACTCATCTCTATCATCTCCTCCCTCTCCCTGACCAGACGAAGGTAATCGAGCTACAGCTCCAGTTCCCTAACACGGTCCCTATGGAGCTGCAGATCGGCGTACCTGACGCAGATGTGTACGTCCGGGAGGCTAGGAGTCTCCAGGAACTCCCACATCCGACAAGACGAACAACAAGTTGCCCTCAGACTCATAATTCCCCCTTTCCTGGAATAACAGGAAAAATTGAAAGCTAAACCTACCTTGCCTCGCCCGTTTCCGCCAAATCCCATTGAGCCAAAGCCCTTATGCCTTCACTCTGCTCCCGGCTCACTCCGGGAAAATGACGCTGCACGCTGTGTAAGGTTGTGTTCTTTTTAAATCTTCCCCGCTTCACTGCCTGACGTCACACGCCTGCGCAGTCCCACCTCTCATAAATCCGATGAGAAGAAGAAAAAAATCAAAATGGCTCCCGTCCTGATCATCAGACTTCCTTCTCCAAATGTGGGAACTGACATGGGATGTGGGAAGGGAGTGTGATGTGGGAGTCTTTTGATTGTTGACACTGATCTTTACGGAGAAGGCTAGGCAGTGGGATTGTTCTGGCGACTATCACGGGGCCTAGGGGTTAGAGTGGAGCTATGGAGCTCTTTTGGGAACTGACCCAGGTTGGGGGAGAGAGTGAGGCAGTGGGAGCACTTTGGGGCCTGGCACATGTCTGTGGGAAGAGAATGAGGGTTGGGTGCGCTTTCGGGACAGTCACAGATCTGTGGGGAGAGAATGATTCAGTGGGAGTACTCTGGGGACTGAGACACGTCCGTGGGGAGAGCATGGGAAGCGGGAGATGCTTTGGTGATTGACACAGGTCTCTAAGAAGAGGGTTGAGCAGTGGGATTATTTCAGGGACCGGCACGGGGCTGTGGGGAGAGAGTCAGGCAGTGAGTGTGGTTCGGACTGACACTGATCTGTGGGGTGGGAGTGGTGAGTGTGAGTACTTAGGCAGAAAACACAGGCCTATGGGGAGACAGTAAAGGAGCGGGTGCACTTTGAGGGCTGACACGGGGCGTTGGGGGCACTGGCGCTGTGGGAACATTTTTGGGACTGACACGGGCCTGTAAGAAGAAGGTTGGGTACTGTTATTATTCTGGACACTGACACCGATCTGTGGGTAGAGCATGGGGCAAGGGATTACTTTGGTGACTGACACACTGTTGTAGGGAGACAGTGGGTCAGTGGCAGTATTCTGGAGACTGACACTGAGCTGTGCTGGGAAAGTGGGGTTATGGGAGATGTTGGGGTGATACAAGTCAATGGCGAGGGAGTTATCAGTGGTTTCGGGGACTGACTGCTGGAGGTGCGTTGAAATTGTTTACCCCTCTTTGACAGGATGGTGGCTTCGAATGTCATGTTCCGAATGTCAGGTGGAGACCCCGAATGCGGTGTATGTACATATTACAGTGAGCTTAAACCTTGCGATCAGGTTCGTACGCTCTTCATCTGTGAGAAGTCTGCACCTTTGTGCCCGGATATTTCTGAAAAGATCCGGGATCTCTGTCAACGACCAGTGCGACTGACTTGAAAATAATGATAAAACACTCTTTCTCCCCCATTTCTCAACCTCTCACACTACTCTTTCCGCGCCGTTGCCCCTCACCCTTACCCTTAGCGTTACTCTTTTCGTCTATGGCAATCTGTCTCACCACCTTTCCCACGCTTTACCCTCGTCCGTGTACAGTCTTTCTCTCAACCCTCTCCAATCCCGCCTCCTCTGTTTCATCCCCATTTTCCTCATCCTGCTTTCTTGCCTCCCTCTCCCCCAATTCCCACTTCTCTTCCCGGTCTCTCCCTCGATTCTCTACTCCTTCTCTACCCACTCTCCCCATCGCACTGTGTCCCTTTTATCTAAACCAACTCGCTCACCGCTTCTGCCTGTAGCTACTCTCACCTCAATCATGTGTGTTAATCTTCTCGATACCCCAGTCCTGGGGAAATAGAGTGCACGCATTCGCCTTATCTGTGCCCCTCGTGGTTTTCTACACCTCTGTAAGGTCACCGAAAAAAGTCACAGAATTCCCATCCTCGCTCCATAACTCGGTCCCTCCTGTCCGGACAGCATCCTCGGAAATCTCCCTCTGCAATCTTTCCAGTTCGTTGAGATTTTTCTTAGAGCAAGGCAAGCAGAACTGAACTCCATACTCCAACTGCGGCCTGACCGACGTCATCTGCAACTTCAACGTGACCTCCGACTCCCGTACTCAGTGTCCTGACTGATGAAGGCCATCGTGTCAAATGTCCTGTCCACCTGTATCGCATCTTTTCCACCGGGTTCACTGTCTGTTTTATTATCTGTGACTTAGACCACCTGAGATTTGTTCTTTTGAAGAATAAGTAGGGCGCAAATATGTAAGATTAATGTCAAAAGCGAAAAGCTAATAAATGCCGCAAAAATGTGGAGGTGGTGCTGATGCGTTCACGAAAATGCTGGCGGAGGGGAAGAAGGTGTTCCTGGTTCATTGAGTTTTCAGTCTCCTGTCCGTCATCAACCCTCCTTCCCAGCCGACCATCCTCGTCACCGTCAGCCAGGACGTCCCCTACAGCCCTCCCCGATTCCGCCACAGCCATTTTCTTCTGCACGCCCTGTCTCCATCACCCCTCCGTCCCCTACACTCCGGCCGTCTCCGTACTCTCCTCCTTCCCCAACTCCACTCACTGTCTCTCTGACCCGCTCCATGCCCTGCAAGTCCTCCACGGTTCCATTAACCCTCTCCCTCCTGTACACGTCTCCGTCTCTCTGTTCATATGGAATTCCGAGGAGGACGGAATGAGGTGACGTCCGGTGTTACACCAGTCTCCTTCCAACGGATATCGATCTCACGGTTCTTAGCCTCTGCCTTGTTCTATGTGAACAGGCCGATCGTTTGGTTCGATAAAACTTCATCCCAGTGATTGCTATCTCACCACCATGTCCGTGTTCCCACCAAAACCACAGCCTCTTGCAATTCCCTCCTGTTCCCGCAATACCCTCTGAACACGAACACACGCACATTCTCCGAGCCTACACACAATTCAAGACGACCTGAACGGCGGAGTTCTGGGGATTGGTGATCGGGAAGGAGCTTCGGAAAATCGGAGTTTCTGAAGGGATCCGGGGGAGTAAGTTGCAATTTGTTTCTGAACCCGGTTGTGTGCGATAGGGCGGTCCGGAGAATGCGTCACCCAGTGTCTAACTTCAGGAGCACGTGATGCGACTGTGTGGAGGGAGTTTCACTCTGTGCCTGACCCCGGGATTTTGTGATGGATCAGTGTGGAAGGAGCTTCACGGTGTCTGAACCCGAGAGTGTGTGATGGGATGGTGTGGAGGGAGCTTTATTCAGTCTGACCCCGGAAGTGTGTGCTATGAAGGCACGGAGGGAGATGCACTCTGTTTCAGTCCCCGGGAGTCTATGATGTGGGGCGGAGGGATATTCAGTCTGTGTTTGAACCCAGGAGTGTTGGATGGGACGCTGTGCAGAGATTTTCACTCACTGTTTCTCTCTCTCTCTCTCTCTCTCTCTCTCTCTCTCTCTCTCTCTCTCTCTCTCTCTCTCTCTCTCTCTCTCTCTCTCTCTCTCTCTCTCTCTCTCTCTCTGTGTGTGTGTGTGTGTGTGTGTGTGTGTGAGATGAGCCAAATAAAAGGGAAAGTGGCGGGAAATTTGATTTGAGTGGAAGTCAGAGGTTGTAAAGGTGGAAGTGAGGAATGAGAAAGGTATGAACTCGTTCATGGGGCTTCATTATCGACCACCGAACAGTCCTGGGGATTTAGAGGAACAAACCTGTGGAGTGTTCGGAGTCTGCTGTAAGAGACATCAGGTTGTGACATTGGGTGATTTTAACATTCTTGATATTGACTGTGAGACTCATACTGTGGAAGGACCACTGGGATAGTTTTCTTAATCAGTTAGGAAACGTTCCTTAATCAGTAGATAGAAAGTCCCAATTAGAGAGTGCAAGACGTGATCTCATCCTATCGAATAGGACACGCCAGGTGACAGAAGTTTGTGTCGGTGATCACTTTGCATCTAGTGATGAGAGTGCCATTAATTATGTAAAAGGAAAGGTGTAACGTCGAGTTAAGTTTCGTTTTGAGGTTTATAACAATACGAGACGCCAGTAGACCAGATAGCTTGTATCTTTTTCCCCCAGGATGGAAATCTCTAATAACAGAGGACCTGCATTAAGGTGAGAGAGGGTATGTTCAAGGGAGATGAGTTTGGCAAGTTTTTGTTGTCACAGAGATTGGGGGGTGACTGGAACGTGCTGGCAGCGCTGGCGGTGGAGGGAAATCCATAGAGGAGTTTAAGTGCCTCTTTATCAGGCACGCGGGTGGGCAGAGAATGGTGGGAGTCGGATGTTGTGTCGGCAGAAGGAAATCAGTTTAAGTGGTATATCACAACTCTCGGGCCGAAGGGTTTGCTCTGTCGTGTGATTTACGTTCTCTGCTGTGCAGAAAGAGCAGAGTGATTTCAGCTCATCGGGTGGGAAGAGCAGGGGGTTGGGTAGAACAAGGAACTTGACGAATTATCGGCAATCAGAGGGAACGCCCAATTCGCTGAAGGCAAAGGCCGTGGAAAAGACACACAGCGACACAATCTTCAAAGGAACACTGGAAAACCCCTTACAGTGTTTCTGTGTCACCGACACAACCCTCTTGGTGATACCAACACGCCCCTCATGGTCACACCCACTCACTGACAGACCCTGCACTGCAACAGGGAAACATCCTCGCTGTGTTCATAACACCCTCCCTCCACAATACCCCTCCCCGTATCCGTAAAACACTCCCTCTCCTTCACTACTCATCGTCCCCGTCACACATTCCCTCCACTACACCACTCCCGTCACCGTTACCCGTTTCTCCCTTAGAAGCTACCCCGTCTCCGGGACTCAGCCCCTGCCCTGCACACATTCTCCGTCTGGGTCATCCACAACATTCACTACACCCGTCCCCGTCCGCCTGACCCACCCCATCGCTTAAACCCGATCCCGTCTTCGTCAACCTCTCCTTCTCCTGCACTACTCCCTGTCTCTGTCACACACTCCTTACCCAAAACAAATTCACTTTCAGTCATCCTTCCCTCCGCTACAGGCTACCACGTCTCCGTGACACATTGGCCCTCTTCCCCCACCTCGCACACGCCCTTTCTCCCGTATCTCCCACCTTCCTGGCTCCGTTACCTCCTCAATCCCCTAACAAATACGTCGTCCCTCCGCTCTCCTCCCTCTCTGGGTTTACAGGCAATTGTGGGAGTATGACGGAGAGGAGACGTCTGGTGTTACACTACCACACCCTCACACCCTAAACCCGATAACGATCTTCTCTACATTCATTTTTATCACCGCCATCTTCTTTTACCAATCCCGTCTCCATCAACAGTCTATCCCCTACACTCCTTGTCGTCTCCGTTATCTCCTCCTTTCAATCTCCTCGCCCCGTCCCCCTGACCCGCTCTGTCCCCTACACTCTCCACGGTTCCATCAACCCTCTTGCTCCTCAAAACCTCTCGGTTCGTCTGGAATTCTGGGGAGGAAGGGGGAGAAGTGACATCTGGTGTTACAAAACCCAACCCCCTCCTCCGGATGTCGATCTCTCGGTTCTGATCCTTTTCACTGCTCTGTGTGGAGAAGTCTGTCATGCGGTTCCACACCACTTTCTTCCAGTGACCACTGTCTCAACACCACGTCCCTACTCACTCTCCTCTCAACTTCCCCCACTTCTCTGCTCTTCCCTGCTCACCATCTGAACACAAACACACGCATAGTCTCCGAGACAGACACACAATGAAGGACTACTGGAACGACGGAGTGCTGGGCGTGGTGAGAGGAAAGCAGCTTCTGAACCCGGAGGGTATGACGGAACCGGGGGAGGGAGCTTCAATCTGTGCCTGTCCCCTTGTCTGGGTGATGGGACGGTGTGGGGTGAATTTCGTTCATTGTTTGAATCTGTATCCGTGTGATGAACCGGAGCAGAGGAGGCGTACCTCGGAGTAAAGAGGTGGGCAATCGCAGCAGCCATTGTTAGAGTAAACAGTATTTGAAGTGAAAGATGGAGGGCTTATCAATTTGATGCTGTAAGGAGGAGAGTCCCCGGTGAGAGAAGGCACAAAACTGTTGGCAAATGTGTTTTTCATTTCATTAATTGTTTCGTTTATAATTACAGTTAGAAAGAGCAATAAGCATGCCTGACAGAAGAGTTGACTGTTTTCCTTGCGGGATGTGGGAGGGCATGGAGACCTCTGGAGTCGCTGACCTCTTCACCTGTAAGAAGGTAATCCAGCTGCACCTTCTGTCACTCTGCGTTACAGAGTTGGAACTAGAACTGGATGAACTCGGGATCATTCGGGAAGCTGAGCGGGTGATAGGGAGGACATATAGAGATGTATGTACTTACAGCCAAGGTGTAGGATACAGGAATCTGGGTGTCAGACAGGAAGGTGAAAGGGGATGAACAGCCAGAACCAATGCAGAGACCCCTTGTGGCCAAACCGATCAATAACAGGTAGACCACGTTGGATACTTCTGGATGGGAGGAGAGAGGTGCAAATGACCAAGCAGAGGAAAGTCTCACGGTCAGGTCTCTGGCACTGACTATGGTTCTATGGCTCAGAAAGGAATGGGGTGAGATGTGGCGAGCTGTATCGATACAGTGTTCCTTGTTAGAGGAATAGAAAAGTGATACTGTGGACGAGAACGAGATTTCTCAATGGTATGTGGTCCCCAAAGTACAAGGATGTCGCTAGGAATGATGAGCGGTGAACAGATAGATGTGTACAAGATAACGAGAGGTACTTATCGCGTGGACAGTCAGACCCATTTTGTCAGAGCAGAACTGGATGGCACAAAAGCGCATTTATTTATGGTGCTTGGAAGTATGTACAGAGGAGTCGCCAGGATAAGTTTTTTTTACGTAGAGTGGTGAGTGCGTGGAATGGGATGCCGGCGGCGGTGGCGGAGGCGGATACGATAGGGTCTTTTGAGAGACTCCTGGCTGGCTGCATGGAGCTTGGAAAAATAGAGGCCTATGGGTAAACCCTGGGTCGTTCTAAGTTAGGGACATGTTCGGCATAGATTTCTGGGCCTAAGGGCCTGCATTGTGCTGTAGATTTTTCTATGTTTCTATGTTGCCTATGTTATAGACACCAGTACATAGGGACGAAGAGGGAGCCGTTTCTGCAAACTTATGTATGTGCAGGTGTGGCCAAAAATAAAAAAGAACTTTCAGTTTAACAGTAGGGTTGGAATGAGAACTTCAGATGTGCCCATGAATACAGCCAGGACCTGGCTGTTAATTGCAATACCAACAGCTCCACGTGGCACAAAGCACACACAATATGTATAAAATAGAAAGACAGCAAGCATATGTAGAATATGAAGAAAATACATTCACGCATTATGTACACACACACACACACACACACACACACACACACACACACACACACACACACACACACACACACACACACACACACACACACACACACACACACACACACACACACACTCACTAACTCCGAGATTCACACACAATTCGAGAGTACCGCAAGGCCGATGTGCTGGCTATTGGTGGAGTGGGGAGACCGGGGGAGGGAGGGAGCTTCGCACTGTGAGTCCAATAGAGTGTCCTGCGACGCTGAGGGAGGTACTTCACATGTCTGACGCCGGGAGTGTGATGAGATAATACTTAGGCTTTGGACAAGCTGTGATCTGGCAAAGATGTACTTGGTAATTTGGAGCCCAAGCGCTGTTTAACCTCATTGGAAAAGGGAACGGATTGTGTTGTGAATAGTGTGGTTGTGAAGGAGAGAGGGACTTTAGGGTACAAGGCTTGGTAACACACACTGTGAATGGAACAGGGCGCCAGCGCCCTCAATGGAACTCTGCACAACGCTTACGGTGACACTGCCACACGCCCCACCGTGACGGTGACACGTCTTTCACCGTGACACCAATTTACCGGCACGCCCTTTCTCGTAGAACTGACACACTCCTCCGCGTCTCCATTATCCCCTTCCCTCCATAAACACCTCCGGTCTCCGTTTCCGCTTTATATAATTATAAAGCGTTTTTACTGTCCTTTTCTTAAATGAGGGGAGTGTTGGTATCACGGTGCAGGGTGGTTCGGGGTATTGTTGGGAATGTGTCGCTGTTATTGTGACTGTATTTTTCCTCTGTTGTTTAATCGTGTGACCGGTGTTGAACTCTTCATGAATCCTCCAGCAGATACTCGTGATACTGAGGTATCTGATAAAACGCAGATAAACAATCTGCTTGAGTCTGATCAGCCTCTCCCTGTGCGTCGTTCACTGCCCATGCCGTCTGTGAAAATTCGTTCCTTGTCTTTATCAATCCATCGTCATATTCCCTGATCCACCCCACACCTTCTCTTCCCGCCCTCTGAGTTCAGATCTCTCTCTTTCCCTCCCGCAGAGCAGTGAAATGAGACAACAGAACAAAGGAGACCCTTCTGCCCGCAATCATGTGCTAAACCAAATAACTAAATCTTTTCTGTCTACGCAAAGTCCCTCCATTCCCTGTACATCCACGCGCCTGTCAAAGAAGCACTTAAACACCTCTATCGATCTGTCTCACCCACAAACCCTGGCAGCACATTCCAGTCACCCACACTCTCTGTGTAAGCAAGACGTTGCCCATCATAGCTCCTATAAGCATACGCCCTCTCTCCTTAAACTCTGCGGTATTCGACATTTCCATCCCAGGTAAGAAAGGTTCTCTCGTCTATCTCTGTCTCTCTAAATGATGTACACCTCTATCTGTTCTCCTCTCATCCTACTCCGCTCCAGTAAAAAAAATACCGGCAGTCTGGTCTACCTGTGTCTCTCGTAATTATATAGAAATTAGCCCCAAGAACATGGTCATTAATTTCTTATCCTACATTTCCACCCATAAGGGCCTGATGTTGACGATTTCTCATGTCCTATCCTGACAGAGCACTGCGGTGACATTTTCTCTGCCCTGTAATGTCACCCCTCCTCCTTTAATTTGTTCTACTTTTTGACGTCATAAACTGAAATTGCATTGAATTGAAATGAAATGAATTATTCTCGCCTGTAGAGGTCGCACCTTCCTTGGAAGAGAGCCCAATGATCCACATATCTGAAGCCCTGTTTCCGACCCCTAACGCTTCATCCACCTGTTAAACTGTATGTTCTTTCTACTTTTTTGACTACGCCAGCACATACAGAACCGTCTCCTTCTTCCTGCAGGTACCTTTAACGGTCGCATACCATTGAGTGACCTTGTTCTCGTCCGCAGTACCTTTTCTCTGTTCCCCCTAACAAAGAAAACCCTAGCGCTAGTCTGGCCTCAGTGGAATGGGTAGTGGTCCGGGACATCAAATTTACAGGCAAATTCCTGACCTCACTTTCTAGAACCACATCCCTATTCATACCGATGTCATTGGTGCCTATATGGACAATGACCTACGGTTGCCCACACACCAACTTAAGTATAATCGAGAAGGAAACTATGAATAAACGGCAAATATAAATATATATATATATTTCCTCATTTTGATGCCAGTTTTCGCTCGCCTCTCCTCGCTGATGCATCGAAGTGATAAAGGCTCAAATGACCAGTCCGATACTGTCCTCTCCAACAATGGCCGCTCCGCTTGCCGCTGCCTTGTGTTTGTTTCCACTTGCTGATGTATCCCGTTCCGTGATTGTTCGCTGCTCAAACCCCATCACTTCGGTAAAGTACCGTTTTCCATGCGCTCCGCAGAATGAGTGAGTTCCCATTTTCTCGTTCCCTGCCGCTGTCTAGAGTCTGACTAAACGACGAACCATCGCCTCATACTCTAACGGAGTCAAAAACAGGTGAAACTCCCTCCGTCCCCCACTCACCCCTCTCATCAATACCCAGCACTTCGGCTTTCATTCGTCCCGAATTGTGTGTGCCTCTCGGGAACTGTGTATGCGTGTGACCCGATGGTTTGCTGAGGAAAGAGGCGGAGAGGCCGGAGTGTGAAGCCAACAGACAGCGTGCTCAGATTGCAGACTCTGGAGCGAGTGGTGTCGATCCACACGATCGGCCTGTGCATTCAGATCTGTGGAGAAACTCAGAACCGAGAGTTTAATAACCTGTGCAAGGGGGCAGGTGTAAACTCTACGATGTGGAGTTTTCTAGGGGATAGAGTTGATCACTGAGCCAGCGGGGGGTAGGGGGGGGGGCTTAGTGGATGGAGTTAAGGGATGATGGAGAATGGCAGTTGTGCAGGCAAGGGCGTGAGTCAGGGAGATCGGAAGTGTTTATAGAGGGAAGGGCGTAATGGAGACAGGGAGGAGTGTGTCAGTGCTACGAGGCGGAGCATGTCTTTGCACTGGTGTCACGATGAAAGACGTGTCGCCGTCACGGTGGGGCATGTGGCAGTGTCACCTGAAGCGTTTTTCAGTGTCCCATTGAGAGCACTGGCGCCTTCGGTCCCATTCACAGTGTGTGTACCCAAGCCTTGTACACCAAAGTCCCTCTCTCCTTCAGAACTTCTCATATTCGCAGCACATAACCTTTTCCAATGAGGTTATGCAGCGCTTGAGCTCCAAATTGCCACGTACATCTTTGTCAGAACGCAGCCTGTCAAAAGCCTAAATATTATCGCGTCACACTCCCGGGGTCAGACATGTGAAGAACCTCCAGCACCATCGCAGCACACCCTGCCGGAGTCAGCAAAAGTACGGAGCCCTCTCCCTCCTCCGTTTTCCTCTCTCACAAATACCGAGCACTTCGGCGTTCCAGCAAACTCGAATTGTGTGTGACTCTCGGAGATGGTGTTTGTGTGACTGAATTGTATGCTGAGGGAGGAGGAAAGAAAGGGAGGAGCGGGGGACAGGGAATGTGTGGTGAGATTGCAGTCACTGATTCAACTAGTGCTGGAATCACACGACCAGCTTGTGCATGCATAGTTGTGGAGGCGCTCAGGAGCTGCTGAGAGATATCCGGCGGAAGGCGGGAGGTGTATCAACAGACGTCATCTCTCCCTCATAATCCCCACAATTGCCTGTGAACACAGTAAAAGAGGCGAATGGGACGGAAACGGAGATGTGGATAGCTTTAGGGGACTGTGGAAGTAACAGAGTCGTGGGAAAAGCAGTGGATCAGGGAGACGGGACGTGTGCAGGGGAGGGAATAGGACACGGAGACGTGGTAGCCTGTAAGGGAGGGAGGGCTGACTGAAAGTGAATTGGTGTTGTGTAAGGAGTGTGTGACAGAGACAGGGAGTAGTGCAGGAGAAGGAGAGATAGACGAAGACGGGTTGGGGTTTAAGTGATGGGGTGGGTCAGGCGGACGGGGAGGAGCGTAGTGAATACTGGGGATAACCCAGACGGAGAATGTGTGCAGGGTAGGGACTGTGTCACGGAGACGGGGCAGCCTCTAAGGGAGGGACGGGTGACGGAGACGGTAGTGGTGTAGTGGAGGGAATGAGGGAGGGACGAGAAGTAATAACGGAGATGGAGTGTTTGATTAATTCGGGGAGGGGTTTTGTGGAGGGAGGGTGTGTTATGCACACAGCGAGGAAGCTTCGTAGTTGCAGTGCAGGGTCTGTCAGTGTGTGGGTGTCACGATGAGGGGCGTGTTAGTATCACGACGAGGGTTGTGTCGGTGACACAGAAACACTGTAAGGGGTTTTTCAGTGTCCCTCTGAAGATGGGGTCGCTGTGTGTCTTTTTCACGGCCTATGCCATCGGTGAATTGATCGTTCCCTCTGTCGATAAATCGTCAAGTTCCATTTTGTACCCAACCCTCTGCTCTTCCCACCAGATGAGCTCAAATCACTCTGCTCTTTCTACAGAGCAGAGAACGTAAATCACACAACAGAGCAGAACCTTCTGTCCAAGAGTTGTGATATACCAATTAAACTGAATTTCTGCTGCCGACACAACATCCGTCTCTCTCCATTCCCTGCACTCCCATATGCCTGTTGAAGAGTCACTTAAACGCCTCTATAGATCTCCCTCCACCACCAGCGTTGCCAGCACTTTCCAATCACCTGCCAATATCTGTGACAACTAAAACTTGCCAAACTCACCTCCTTTGAACCTACTCCCTCTCACCTTAATGCAGGTGCTCTGGTATTAGACATTTCCACTCTGGGGGTAAAAGATACAGGCTATCAAGTCTATTTGCGTCTCGTATTGTTAGAAACTTCAAAAAGAAACTTAACTCTAGGTTACACCTATTCTTTTCCATGATTACTTTGTATCTAATGGAAATACCATCACCAGACGCAAAGTGATCCCCGACTCAAACCTTTGTCCCCTGGCGTGTCCTGTTCGATAGGATGAGATCAATTCTTGCACTCTCCCACTGGGACTTTCTATCCACTGATTAAATAAACTTTCTGAACTGATTAATAAAATTATCCCAGTGGTGCTTTCACAGTATGAGGCTCACAGTCAATACCAAGAATGAATGTTCTTTCTAATTTTGTCCACACCTGCACATACAGAAGTTTGGAGAACCGGCTCCCTTTCCCTACCTATATAATGGTGATGATAACGACCGCACACCATCGAGGAATCTCGTTCCCGTCCGCAGTACCTTTTTCCCAGTCCCCTAACAAAGACAACCCTTACGAGACAGCTCGCAATATTTCACCCCCTCCCTACTGAGGCACAGAACCATACTCACTGCCAGAGTTCCCCTGCTTGGTCCCTCCTCCCATTCAGAAATATCTAATGTGGCTTACCTCTTATTGAGCGGGTTGGCCACTAGGGGTCTCTGCACTCTCGCTGACTGTTTAACCCCTTTCACCTTCCTGTCCGTCATGCAGTTTCCTGAACCCTACAACTTGAGTGTAAATACCTCTCTATTTGTCCTCCCTATCACCCCCTCAGCTTCCCGAATGATCCCGAGTTCATCCAGTTCCAGTTCCACTGCTGTAACGCAGTGTGTTAGAAGGTTCAGTTGGATGAACTTTTTACAGACGAAGTTGTCAGGAACTCTTGAGGTCTCCCTGCCTTCCCACAACCCACAAGGCGAGCATTCAACTCTCCTGCCAGAGATTGCTTCTGCTTTGATGGTGGGATTATAAAGAAAGAAAGAATAATTAAACTGAACAAACACCAACGGCCGTTATCTCTCCCCAAGACTCCTCCTTGAAGTTTCAAAGAGATAAACTTCCACACACTCGGGTTCAGACACAAACTGAAGCTTACTCCCCCGGCTCCCTTCAGAAACTCCTATGTTCAGAAGCTCCTTCCCTCTCACCAATTCCCAGAACTCGGCCGTTCGTGCAGTCTTGAATTGTGACTCCGGCTTGGAGAAAGTGCGTGTGTTTGTTCAGAGGGTGTGCAGGCAACAGGAGCGAAATGGAGGAGGGGGTGGTGGGAGCACTGACGCGGTGCGGAGATAGCCTTCAGTGGGATGATGTTTTGGCGAACCAAACCAACTGCTCACAAAGAACAGTGCAGCGGCCCAGAAAAGAGAAATCGATAACCGGTGGAAGGGAGCTGTGTATTGTAACACCAGACTTCACCTCTCCCCCTTTCTCCCCATTATTCCATCTAAACAGAGACAGAGGGAGACGTGTGGAGGAGGGAGAGGGTTAATGGAATCGTGGAGGATCTGCAGGGGATGGAGCGGGTTAGGGAGACGGGGAGAGGAGTTGGGGCAGTAGGAGATAAAGGAGACGGTACGGAGTGTAGTGGACGGAGGGGTGATGGAGACAGGGTGTGTGGAAGAAGATGGCGCTGGCGGAAACGGGGAAGGCTGCAGGGGAAGTTGTGGATGACGGTGACGAGGATGGTCGGCTGGGAAGGAGGGTTGACGACGAACTGGAGTCTGAAAACTCAATGAACCAGGAACACCTTCTTCACCTCCGTCAGCATATTCTTGAACGCACCAGCACCGCCTCCACATTTTGCGGCATTTATTAGCTTTTTGCATTTGACATTAAATTTACATATTTGTGCACTACTGATTCTTCAAAAAAAAACTCAGGTAGTCTACGTCACAGATAATAAAACAGACCGTGAATCCGGCAGAAAAGATGCGATACAGGTGGACAGGACATTTGACACGCTGGCCTTCATCAGTCAGGACACTGAGTACGGGAGTCGGAGGTGACGTTGCAGTTGCAGATGACGTCGGTCAGGCCGCACCTGGAGTATGGAGTTCAGTTCTGCTTGCCTTGCTCTGAGAAAAATCTCAACGAACTGGAAAGATTACAGAGGGAGATTTGCGAGGATGCTGCCGGGACAGGAGGGACTGAGTTATGGAGCGAGGCTGGAAATGCTGAGACTTTTTACCGTGACATTACAGAGGTGTAGAAAACCACGAGGGACACATATCAGGCGAATGCGTGCACTCTATTTCCCCAGGAATAGGGTATCGAGAGAATTAACGCACATGATTGAGGTGAGAGTAGCTAAAGACAGAAGCGGGGAACGAGTTGGGTTAGATTAAAGGGATACAGTGGGATGGGGAGAGTGGTAGAGACGGAGTAGAGAATCGAGGGAGAGTCCGGGAATAGAAGGGGGAATGGGGGGAAGGGGAGGCAAGAAAGCGGGGTGAGGAAAATGGGGATGAAACACAGGAGGCAGGAGTAGAGAGGGATGGGAGAGAGACTTTAGATCGACGACGGTAAAGAGAGTTCGAGATGTTGAGCAAGATTGCATTTGAAGGAAAGAGGAGAATAGGGAAAGGGTGAGGGGCAGCGCGTCGGAAGGGGTAGTGTAAGTGGTGAAGAGAAATGGAGGAGAAAGAGGGTTTTATCGTTATATTCAAGTCGGTCTCACTGGTTGTTGACAGAGATCCTGGATCTTTTCAGAAATAACCGGGCACAACGGTGCAGACCTCTCACAGATGAAGAGATAACGAACCTGATCGCAAGGTTTACGCTCAGTGTACGATCTACATACACCACACTCGGGGAATCCACCGTACATCCGGAACATGACATTCGAAGCCACTTCCCTGTCAAGGAGGGGTAAACAATTTCAACGCACCTCCAGCTGTCAGTCCCCAAAAGCATTGATACGGTCCCTCGCCATCGACCCTTGGCACCCCAACATGCCCCACAACCCCACTTTCCCAGCACAGCCCTGTGTCAGTCTCCAGAATACTCCCACTGACCCACTCTCTCCCTGCAGCCATGTGTCAGTCATTAAAGTAATACATTGCCCCACTCTCTACGCACAGATAAGTATCAGAGATCAGAATAATAGCAATACCCAACCTTCGCCTCACAGGCCCGTGTCAGTCCCCAAAATATTCCCACAGCGCTAGTGTCTTCGAAGGCCCCATCTCAGTCCTCAAAATGTCCCACTCCTCTACTGTCTCCTGACAGGTCTGTGTTTGTTGCCTAAGTACTCACTGTCACCACTCCCACCCCACATATCAGTGTCAGTCCAAACTACACTCACTGCCTGTCTCTCTCCCCATAGCCCCGTGCCGGTCCCGGAAATAATCCCACTGCTCAACCCTCTTCTTCGTGACCTGTGTCAATCACCAAAACATCTCCCGCTTCCCATGCTCTCCCCACGGACGTGTCTCTGTCCCCAGAGTACTCCCACTGAGCAATTCTCTCCCCACAGATCTGTGTCTGTCCCCAAAGTACACCCCTCCCTCATTCTCTCCTCACAGACATGTGCCAGGCCCCAAAGTACTACCACTACCTCACTCTCTCCCATAATCTGGGTCAGTTCCCGAAAGAGCCCCATAGCTCCACTCTCTCCCCACGGCCCCGTGCTAGTCCCCAAAATAATCCCAATGCCTAGTCTTTCCATTAAGATCTCCCCAAAAGACTCCCCATTCGCACTCTCTTCCTACGCACTTGTCATTTCACACATTTGGAGAAGATAGTCTGAGGATCAGAACGGGAGTGCGGCGAGAGCCGTTTTGATTTTTTTCTTCTTCTCATCGGAGTTAAGAGAGGCGGGACTGTGCAGGCGTGTGACGTCGGGCAGTGAAGCGGGGAAGATTTAAAAGGAACACAGCCTCAGCGGGCAGCGTCGTTTTGCGGAATGCGGAGTGAGCCGGGAGCAGAGTGAAGGCTTTAAGGGCTTTGGCTCAACGGGCTTAGGCGGAAACGGGCGTGGCAAGGTAGGTTTAGTTTTTAATTTTAAAAAGGGGAAATTATGAGTGTGAGGGCAGGTTGCTGCTCTCGGTGTCGGATGTGCAAGGTCCTGGAGTCTGTCAGCCTCCCGGACGTGTACAGCTGCACCAGGTACGCAGAGCTGCAGCTCCTAAGGGACCGTGTTAGGGAACTGGAGATGCAGCCCGATGACCTTCGTCTGGTCAGGGAGAGTGAGGAGATAACAGAGAGGAGTTACAGGCAGGTGGTCACACCAGGGCCACGGGAGGCAGACAAGTGGGTCACGGTTAGGAGAGTGAAGTGCAAGAGTTAGCTACTAGAGAGTACCCCAGTGACTGTATCCCTTGACAATAAATACTCCTGCTTGAAAACTGTTGGGGGGGCAACCTACCTGGGGTACAAGACAGTGGCCGTGCCACCGGCACAGAGTCCTGCCCTGTAGCTCAGAAGGGTAGGGAAAGGAAGAGGAAGGCAGTAGTAATCGGGGACTCGATAGTTAGGGGTCAGATAGGCAATTCTGTGGACGCTGTCAAGAGATCCGGATGTTACTTTGCCTCCCTGGTGCCAGGGTCCGGGATGTATCCGATCGCGTCCAGGATATCCTGAACTGGGAGGGTGAGGAACCGGAGGTCGTGATACATATCGGTACCAATGACACATGTAGGAAAAGGGAAGTGGTCCTGAATGGTTAATGTCGGGAGTTTGGGAAGGGAATTGAGAAGAAGGACCGCAAAGGTAGGAATCTTGGTATCAATGCCTGTGGCATACGACAGTGAGAGTAGGAATTGAATGAGGTGGAGGATAAATGCATGGCTGAAGGATTGGAGCAGGGAGGAGTGATTCAAGTTTGTGGATAATTGGGACCTCTTTTGTGACCTGTGGACACCATGGACCTGTGGCACCCACTCTCTCCCTGCAGCCCTGCGTCAGTCACCAAAGTAATCCCAGCCCAACTCTCTACCCACAGATCGGTGTCCGTGTCCAGAATAATAACAGTACCCAACCTTCTCCTCACAGGTCCATGTCAGTCCCCAAAATATTCCCACAGCGCCAGTGTCTTACAAGGCCCCATGTCAGTCCTCAAAATGCTCCCACTTCTTTACTGTCTCACCACAGGCCTGTGTTTTCTGCCTAAGTACTCACACTCACCACTCCCACCCCACAGATCAGTGTCAGTCCAAACTACACCCACTGCCTGACTCTCTCCCCAGAGCCCCGTGCCGGTCATCGAAATAATCCCACAACCCTCTTCTTTGAGGCCTGTGTCAGTCACCAAAACATCTCCCGCTTCCCATGCTCTCCCCACGGACGTGTCTCAGTCCCCAGAGTACTCCCACTGAACCATTCTCTCCCCACAGATCTGTGTCTGTCCCCAAAGTACACCCCTCCCTCATTTTCTCCCCACAGACATGTGCCAGGCCCCAAAGTGCTCCCACTCCTCACTCTCTACCACAACCAGGGTCAATTCCCAAAAGAGCTCCATAGGTCCACTCTCTCCCCACGGCCCCGTGCTGGTCCCCAAAATACTTGCGATTCCCACTCTCACCCCAAGACCAAGTGCGAGTCCCCAAAATAATCCCAATGCCTAGCCTTCCCATAAAGATCTGAGTTAACCACCAAAAGACTCCCACTTCGCATTCTCTTCCCACAGCCCATGTCAGTTCCCATAGGGAGTTAGCAAGGAAGTTCAGAAGAAGGACCGCAATGTTAGTAATCTCGGGATTACCGACTGTGCCACGCGACAGTGACAGTAGGAATGGAATGAGATGGAGGATAACTGCGTGGCTGAGGAATTGGAGCAGGGGGCAGTGATTCAAATTTCTGGGATCATCATTATGGCAGGTGTGACCCGTACAAAAAGTACGGGTTACATTTGAATTCTAAGGGGACATACCACCAGGCGGGAAGATTTGCTAAGGCTACTGGGGCGTCTTTAAACTAGAATGGTTGGGGTGTGAATCAATTTGAAGAAACTAGGAGAGAGTTATTTCACAAATAGGAAAGCTTGTCGACAGTGTGCGAGTGAGGATAGGCAGGTGATAGAGAAGGGGTACGCTCAGACAGAAGATGTAGGAGAGAAGGAAGAAAAAGATAATAAATTTGTTTGTACCGTTTGGGAAAAACATAGAGGAAAGGTGGAGAGTTTCTTAAATGCATCTATATTAATGTTAGGAGCATTGTAAGAAATGTGGATGAGCATAGAGCATGGATTGATACCTGGAAATATGATGCTGTAGCAATTAGTGAATTATGGTTGCAGGATGGGTGTGATTGGCAAATAGGTATTCGTTGATTTCCTTGTTTGTCAGAGAAAATATTGCAGCGGTGTGAATTCAGGATAGATTAGAGGGCTCGTCTAGTGATGCTATTTGGGGGGAATTGAGGAATGGGAAAGGTGTTGTAACAATTCTAGACCACCTAATGTGGAGCGAGAATTGGATGAGCAAATTTGTAAGGAGATAGCAGATATTTGTAGTAAGCACAAGGTTGTGATTGCGGGAGATTTTAATTTTCCACACATGGACTGGGAAGCCAATTCTGTAAAAGTGCTGGATGGTTTGGAGTTTGTAGAATCTATGCAGTATAGTTTTTTGCAGCAATACATAGAGGTACCAACTAGAGAAAGGGCAGTTCTGGATCTCCTGTTAGGGCATGACATAGGTCAGGTGACGGAGGTAAGATTTGGGGAACTCTTCAGGTCCAGTTATCACAATATCATTAGTTTCAATATAATTATGGAGAAGGAAATGACTGGACACAGGGTAGAAATTTTTGATTGGAGAAAGGCTAACTTTGAGGAGATGCGAATGGATTTAGAAGGAGTGGATTGGGACAATTTGTTTTATGGGAAGGATGTAATAAAGAAATAGAGATCATTTAACGTTGAAATTCTGTGGGTACAGAATGATTATGTTCCTGTTAGGTTGAAAGGAAAGTTTAAAAGTTTGAGACATCCATCATTTTGAAGGGATATTGATGGTTCGGAAAAAGAGAGAGATCTACAATAAATACAGGCAGCATAGAGTAAATGAGGTGCTCAAGGAATGTAAAGAATGTAAAAAGAATCTTAAGAAAGAAATTAGAAAAGCTGAAACAAGATATGAGGTTGCTTTGGCAAATAGGGTGAAAATAAATCCAAAGGATTTTTGCAGTTATATTAATAGGAAAATGATAGTGAAATATAAAATGGGTCTCTTAGAGAATCAGAGGGAATAGCCATGTGTGGAATCAAACGAGATGGGGAAGATTTTGAACAATTACTTTACATCGGTATTCACTGAGGAGAAGGATATTGAATTGTGTAAGGTGAGGCAAACAAGCAGGGTAGTTAAGGGAAATATGATGATTGAAGAAGAAGAAGTACTGGAGTTTTTAAAAAATATAAAAGTGGATAAGTCTTCAGGTCTTGACAGAGTCTCCCCTAGGACCTTGACGGAAGTTACTAAGAGAAAACCTAACAGTTATCGGCCTGCAAGTCTGACGTCAGTGGTGTGTAAATTAATGGAAATTACTCTCAGGGATGGAATATATAATTAGCTGGATAGGCAGGGTCTGATTAGAAGGAGTTAATATGAATTTGTGCGTGGAAGGTCATGTTTGACAAATATTATCGAATTTTTTGAAGAGGTTACGAGGAAGGTTGATGAGGGTAAAGCAGTGGATGTTGTCTATATGGACTTCAGTCAGGCTTTTGACAACGTTCCGCACGAAAGGTTATTAATATTGAAGTAGTAAAATGGATTCAACAGTGGCTGGATGGGAGATGCTGCAGAGTAGTGGTAGATAACTGTTTGTCAGGTTGGAGCCCGCTGACTAGAGATATGCCTCAGGGATCTGTACTGGGTCCAATGTTGTTTGTCATACACATTAATGATCTGGTTGATGGGGTGGTAAACTGGATTAGTAAGAATGTAGATAATGCTAAGATAGATGCCGTCGTTGATAATGAAGTAGGCTTTCAAAGCTTGCAGAGATATTTAGCCCAGCCTGAAGAGTGTGCTGGAAGATGGCCGATAGAGTTTAATGCTGTTAACTGTGAGTTGCAACATTTTGGTAGGACTCATCAAAATAATAAATACATGGTAAATGGCAGGGCATTGTGGAATTCTGTATAACAGAGTGATCTAGGAATAATGGTGCATAGTTCCCTGAAGGTGGAATCTCATGTGGATAGGGTGGTGAAGAAAGCTTTTTGTATCCTGGCCTTTATAAATCAGAGCATTGAGTTTTGGAGTTGGGATGTTATGGTAAAATTGTACAAAACATTGGTGTGACCAAATTTGGAGTATTCTGTGCAGTTCTGGTCATCGAATTATCGGAAGGATGTCAACAAAATAGAGAGAGTACAGAGTAGATTTACTAGAATGTTACCTGGGTTTCAGCACCTGAGTTACACAGAAAGGTTGAACAAGTTAGATTTTTATTCCTTTAAGCGGAGAAGGTTGATTGGGATCTTGATAGAGGTATTTAAAATTTTGAAGGAGTTAGATAGAGTTGACACAGTTAGGCTTTCTCATTGAGAGGAGGGGTAATTCAAACAAGAGGACATGAGTTGAGAGTTAAGGGGGCAAAAGTACAGGGGCGACTCGAGGGGGATCTTCTTTTCTCAGAGAGTGGTAGCTGTGTGAAACGAGCTTCCAGTAGAAGTGGTAGTGGCAGGTTCCATTTTGTCATTTAAACAAATGGATAGGCATATGGATAGGAAAGGGATGGAGGGTTATGGAGTGCAGTTAGATGGGACGAGGTGAGAGTAAGCGTTCGTCACGTACCAGAAGGGCCGAGATGGCCTGTTTCCATGCTGTAATTGTTATGTAGTGATATGGTTATATTAATTTTACTGCACACTCAGTACCAACAGCCCTTGTCGATCCTCAAATCCAATTGCTCATTCTCTCACCGCAGAACTTTCTCTGTCTCCAAAACGCCCCGAATGCCCACTCTCAACCCACAGCCCTTGTTTGTCCGCAAACGCATACCACTGTCGACTCCCTTTAGCAACCCGTGTCTGACCACAAACTAATCCCACTGCACACAACCTTCCCGCAGCCTGTGCAAGTCCTAAAATTAAATCCACTGCCCACTCGCTTCTCGCAGCGTGTATCAAACAGACGACCCACTTTCTTCTCAGAAACTTGCAAGATCCCAAATCTCACCAGTCTTTGCATTTTCCAATCCAGTATGAATTGCCTTGGTCGCGGACAGTTTTAGTAACAAAATTCTGTGAAATTAAATTGCTATCATTAATGATTGAATTCAAAATATATTTACGGTGCGTCCCTTTATGGCTGCACCCAGGAGAGGGTGAAGGGATGGTGTTGAAAGAGAATGGCACGGAAGTGTATGATGTGACGGTGTGGAATGAGCCTCACAGCAGGAGTGTGTGATGGGACGATGAGGAGGGAGATTCACTCTGTGTCTGACCCCGGGGGTGTGTGATGGGACGATGAGGAGGGAGCTTCACTCTGTGTCAGACCCCGAGAGTGTGTGATGGGACGGTGTAGAATGAATCTCACTATGTGTCTGACACCGGACAAGTGTGATGGAACGGTGTGAAGGAGATTCGATCCGTTTCTGACAGCAGGAGTATGTGCTGCTACGAGAAGGTGGGAGCTTCACTCTGCGTCTGACCACGGAAGTATGACATCAAACGGTATGGAGGGAGCTTCCCTTTAGTGTGGATATATCTTCCGTCGATCTGACACGTACCTCTTCTTCTGCTGAATTTATTTCAAGAAGTTTAGAATCAGATTTCGAACAATACTGCTTCGCTTCATCATAGGAAGTGTAAACCGTGGATATATAATAACACGGGCCTTCATTTCTGATCCAGTTCTGGGAAAACGCTTGCTCTGGAAATTGGGAAAAAAGAAACAGTGAATCTCACTGTGTACCGTCCATTACATCCATTGTGAGTCAGACTCAAAAGAGGACCCATCCTCACAGACCCATCACACACACCTGGTCAAGTATAGAATGAAACACCCTCCCCACCGGTCCCTTGACAAATTGGCTCTGGAATTTCCGAACAAGTAGCAGTGAATCCGCCAGGAGACAGACGCCGTCCAATCAAATAATCCCGGGGTCAGACACAGACTGAAGCTCCCTCCACACCGTCCAATCTCACACTCCCGGGGTCAGACACAGAGTGAATCTCCCTCCACACCCTCCCATCACACACTCCCGGGGATAGACACCGAGTGAATCTCCCTCCACACCCTCCCATCACACACTCCCGGGGTCAGACACAGAGTGTATCTACCTCCACACCCTCCCATCAAACACTCCCGGGGACAGACACAGAGTGGATCTCCCTCCTCACCGTCCCATCAAACACTCCCGGGGACAGACACAGAGTGGATCTCCCTCCTCACCGACCCATCAAACACTCCCGGGGACAGACACCGACTGAATCTCCCTCCAAACCCTCACATCACACACACCCGGAGTCCAACACAGAGTGAAGCTCCCTCCACACCGTCCCATCACACACTCCCGGGGTCAGACATAGAGTGAGGCACCCTCCACATCGTCCTATCACACACTCCCCATGTCAGACACAGAGTGAATTTCCCTCCATACCTTCCGTCCACACACTCCCGGGATCTGACACAGAGACTGAAACTCCCTCAACACCGTCACGTCACAAACTCCAGGGGTCAGATATAAGTGATACTCCTTCCATAGCATTCCATCACGCGCACACTGTGTCAGTCACAGAGTGAAGCTCCTTCCACATCATCCTGTCACAGTCGACAGAGGTCAGACGCAGATTGACACTCGCTCCATACAGTTCCATCACACTCCCAGGGATTTCACCCAGTGTGAGCTCCTTATTGCAATGTCCCATCAGACACTTCCGGTAAAAGACAGAGTGAAGTTCCCTCCTCACTCTCCTAATGCTCATTCCTGGGGTTAGACACAGAGTGAATCTCCCTCCACACGGTCACATCACACACTCCCGGGGTCAGACACAGAGTGAATCTCCTACACACCATCCCATCACACACTCCCGGGGTCAGACACAGAGTGAAACTCCCTCCACACCGTCCCATCACACACTCCCGGGGTCAGACACAGAGTGAAACTCCCTCCACACCGTCCCATCACATTCTCGCCATGTCAGACACAGGGTGAATCTCTCTCCGCACCGTCCCATCGCACACACCCGAGATAAGATTAGCAAAGAAACTACCTCATCACTGTCCCACCACAGGCACCCGGAGTCAGTTATAGAGTGAAGGTCCCCGCAGGACATTCAATCACACACATTCCTGACGGGTCAGACTACAAATTTTGGTTCCATCCTCACTGTCACGTCACACACACTTGGGGCAGACGAAGAATGAAGCTCTTGTCTCACGTACTCATTATACTCTCCCAGTCTCAGACACAGACTGATTCTCCTTTCACACTGTCCCATCACACACGATCGGTGTCAGGCTCAGACTGAATCTTTCACTCCACCAGACTGTCAAAAACTCCTTGGGTCAAACATGGAATGAGGCTCACTTCATGCTCTTCCATCACGCAGTCCTGCCGATAAACACGGAGTGAGCCTCCATCCACACTTCCCCAACCATTCCTTCCTATTGTCACATACTCCCGGGGTCAGACACAGTATGATGCTCCTTCAGGTCGGTGACTTCAAATTACACAGGGGTCAGAAAACGAGCGAAGCTCCCCCCACACCATCCAATGGCACACATCCAGGGTCAGACACAGAGCGAAGCTCCCCCCACACCATCCAATGGCACACATCCAGGGTCAGACACAGAGGGAAGCTGCCTCCACACCGTCTTATCACACACTCTCCGGGTCAGATACTGAGTGAATGTTCCTCCACACCATCCCGTCACACACTCCCGGGGTCAGACACAGAGTGAATCTCCCTCCACACCTTCTCATCACACGTTCCCGAGCCTAACATAGTCTAAATCTCCCTCCTTACGCTCTCCTTACATCACACACCTCCTGGCGAGTCACAGAGTGAAGCTCTCTCTCAACCGTCCGATCACGCTCAGCTGTGCTCTCACACAAAGTGAGGTTCCGCAAACGCTCTCCCATGGCACACTGACGGGTTCAGACTCACTCCACAACATCCATTCACACAATCCGGTGTCACATAGAATGAACGTCCCTCTGCACTGTCCTCTCACACAGTCCCGGAGTCATACACAGATGCCCTCTCTCTCTAGCATCCCATGACGCACACCGGGAATCAGGCACAGAGTGTTGCTCCCTCAATACCTTCTCATCGCACACTCCCGGGGCCAGAGACACAGTGAAACTCCCTCCACACCGTCCCATCGCTCACTTCCGGATTCAGACACAGAGTGATGCTCCGTCTGTTCCCTCCCATTCCTCTCTCTGGGATTCGGACATAGACAGAAGCACACACTGTCGGAATCAGACAGAGAGTGAGGCCCCCGCAGTACTGTCCCGTCACACACTCATGGATTCAAACTGAAGTCAGTCTCCATGGTGCCATAACACACTTCAGGGGTCAGACATGGGGTGAACCGCTCTAAGCAATGTCCCAACACACGATCCCGCTGTTAGACACAGAGTGAATCCACCTCCACAACGTCTCGTCAGACTCTCCTGGATTCAGTGATAGAATGAAACTGTCTTCACGCAGCCCCATCACACACTCACCGGGTCAAACACAGAGTGAATCACCCTCCATACCATCTCTTCACCCACTCCCGATGTCAAGCACAGAGTGACGCTTCCTCTCTCCATGCCTGCTCTGTGATGAGGAGCGGGTGAAAGAGGGGATGATGCCTCACCTCTTCTGCTGGTCAACAATTCACAGATTTGAGCCTTGGTTTCGTTGACAGATCTGTACTTCGTCTCCACCTCAGTGAGCTGGTGACGGAGATCGCTGTGCATTCTTTTAAGATCGGACTGATTAGAGTTGAGCGCAGAAAGCTTGGACTGAAGGGATGAGTTTAACTCATGGTAGTTTCGGTCGGTGGTGATCTTAGACTGACGAATCTGTGATACTGAGAGACATGGTAAAGGATGTTTACACGTGAGTCAGCGTCACGCTACCGAACGGGTCACAGAGAGTGTTGTGTCAGTGTCACGGTGAAGGGTGTCACAGTGAAGGATGTGCTGGGGTCACAGTGAGAGGCGTTTCTGTGTCACGCTGAAGGGTATATCAATGTCCAGTGGTTTCACGGTGGTAGAGTATATGTGTCCGTTCTTGTCTGGTTTTGTCTCTGTCACGGTGAGAGACATGTCGTGGCCACGGTGTGTGTGAGAGGGTCACGCTGAGCTGTGTGACGGTGTCACGGAGAGTACTATGTTGGAGTCAGTGTGAATTTAGGAGTCGGTATCACGTTCAGGGGTTTTCCTATGTCAGGGTGAGGTGCGGGAAATTTCCTCGGTGAGAGGTGCATCGGTGTTATTTTGAGGGTGATACTGTCTTGCTAAAGGGTGTTAAAGTGACGCGTGAGTCTTTGTCACGATGCGGTGCAGAGCGGTTCACGCTGAGGAGCGTGAAGTTGTCCCGGTATACGGCAACTCAGTGTCACGGTGAAGAGCGTGCCGGTGTCATTCTGAAGAGTGTGTTTCAGATCGCCTTGAGGAGTTTATCAATAACACGGTCAGGGACATGTCGATGTTAGTGAGGGGTACGTTGCGGTCAGTGTGATTGCCATGTGTGTGTCCTTTTCGCGGTTAGCAGTGTAAATGTGTCTCGTTGAAGGTCGTGAACGTGCTGAAGCGACAGGATTGCTGATGTTATGGTGAACGGCGTGTCGGTGTCAGGACAAGTCTTGATTTTCTTACGGTAGGGTCCGTGTTTTTATCACGGTTAGGTGTGTGTCTGTTTTACAGAACCTAGAACATGGAATATTTCAGCACGTCAATGCCCTTCGGCCCACAATGCTGTGCCGACCCTTAAACCCTGCATCCCATATAACCGCCCTATTCAGGTTCCCCTATATACCTGTCTAGTAGTCTCTTAAATTTCACTAGTGTATCTCCCTCCACCACAGACTCAGGTAGTGCATTCCACGCACCAACCACTCTCTGAGTAAAAAACCTTTCTCTAATATCCCCTTTGAACTTCCCTCCCCTTACCTTAAAGCCATGTCCTCTTGTACTGAGCAGTGGTGCCCTGGGGAAGAGGCGCTGGCTGTCCACTCTATCTATTCCTCTTAATATCTTGTGCACCTCTATCATGTCTCCTCTCATCCTCCTTCTCTCCAGAGAGTAAAGCCCTAGCTCCCTTAATCTCTGATCATAATGAATACTCTCAAAACCAGGCAGCATCCTGGTAAATCTCCTCTGTACAGTTACCTATGCACATCCCTCCTATACTGAGGCGACCAGAGAGGACACAGTTCTTCAAGTGTGGCCTAACCAGAGTTTTATAGAGCTGCATGATTACCTCGCGACTCTTAAATTCTATCCCTCGACTTATGAAAGCTAACTCTCCATAAGCTTTCTTAACTACCCTATCTACCTGTGAGGAAACGTTCATGGATCTGTGGAAATATACCCCCAGATCCCTCTGTTCCTCCGCAGTAACAGGTATCCTGCCATTTACAGTGTACTCTGCCTTAGAGCTTGTCCTTGCAAAGTGTACCACCTCACACTTCTCCGGGTTGAACATCTGCCACTTCTCAGCCCACTTCTGCATCTTATCAATGTCTCTCTGCAATCTTCGACAATCCTCCACGTGATCCACAACACCACGAAAACTTCGTGTTGCTTGAAAACTTCCCAACGCAGACTTCTACCCACATCCAGGTCGTTAATAAAATTCACGAAAAGTAGGGGTGCCGGAACCGATCCTTGTGGGACAGCACTAAGGCCTTCAAAGGAGCAATTTTGACAGTGCAGAGTTTGTGACTTCATGTCAGGATTAAAGGCAAAGTGAATTTGAAAAAGGGAATTTGTTTTTTGAGGGATATTGGAAACCTGATAAAGGAGAAGAGAGAGAGAGATAAGAGAGTTATGGGAAACCCAGCATATAAGGTGCTTTAGGAGTATAAAAAGTGCAAGAAAATACTTAAGAAATCTGGAGGGCTAAAAGAAGACACGAGGTTGCTTTGGCAGTCAGGGTGAAGGACACTCCAAAGAGCTTCTGCAGGTATATTAAGAGCTAAAGGATAGTAAGAGATAAAATTGGTCCTCTTGATGAACGGAGTTGTCGGCAATGTATGGAACCAAAAGAAATGGGGAAGATTTTTTTTTAGCAACTGTATTTACTAAGGAACTAGCAAGGAGTACATGGAAATAAGGCAAACAAGTAGTGAGGTCACGGAGCCAACAAAGATGCAGAGGAGGATGTGCTTTATGTCTTGAGGCAATCAGAGTCGATAAATCCCCATGACTGGACAAAGTATTCCCTCTGACCTTGAAAGAGACTATTGTTAGAATTGCAGGGGCCGTGGCAGATATATTGAAAATGTTGGCATCCACGGGTGAGTGCCGGAGGATTGGAGGGTAGCTCATGCTGTTCCGTTATTTAGAAACAGTTCTAAATGAAATCCGGGAAATTATAGGCCGGTATGTTTGACGTCAGTCGGATGTAACTTATTGGAAGGAGTACTAAGAGATAGGATCAACAGACAGGAACTTATCAGGGAGAGTCAACATGGTCCTGTGCGTGGTGGATCAGGTTTAACCAATCTATTAGAGTTTTTCGAGGAGGTTACCAGGAAAGTGGATGAAGGGAAGGCAGTGGATGTTGTCTACATGGACTTCAGTAAGGCCTTTGACAAGGTCCCACGTGAGCGGTTAGTTAGGAAGTTTCAGTCGCTAGGTATACATGGTGAGGTAGTAAATTGGATTAGACATTGGCTCAATGGGGGAAGTCAGATACTGGTAGTGGAGGATTGCTTCTCTGAGTGGAGGCTTGTGACTAGTGGTGTTCCACAGGGAACAGTGCTGTGTCCAATGTTATTTGTCATCTATAACAATAATCTGGATGATAATGTGCTGAATTGGATCAGCACATTTGCAGAGTGATTTGGACCAGCTGGAAGAATGATATGGCAAATGGAAGATGGAGTTTACTGCAGACAAGTGTGAGGTATTGCACCTCGGATGGATAAACCAAGGTAGAACATACAAGTTAAATGGTAGGGCACTGAGGAGTGCAGTGGAACAGAGGGATCCCGGGAATAGAGATACATGATTCCCTAAAATTTGCGTCACAGACAGAGCTTTCGGCACATTGTCCTTGATGAATCAAAGGACTGTTATGGCGACGTTTTATAAGACATTGATGAGGCCGAATTTGGAGTATTGGGTGCATTTATGTTCACGTAATTAGAGGAAGGATATTAATAAGGTTTAAAGAGTGCAGAGAATGTTTTCAAGGATGTTACCAGGACTTGAGAAACTGAGTTACAGAGAAAGGTTGGATACTTTCGGACTTTATTCTCTGGAGCACAGAAGAAAGGGGAGATTTGGAAGAGGTTTATAAAATTACGTTGTGTATAGTGAATGCAAGCAGGCTTTTTTCCCACTGAGGTTAAGGGAGAACAAAAGAAACAAAGGGCGTGGGTTAAGGGTGAAGGGGGAAACATTTAAAGGGCACATTATTGGGGCTTCTTCACACAGAGAGTGGTGGGAGTCTGGAATGAGCGGCCATTTGAAGTGGTGAATGCAGTCGCTCTTTTATCATTTAAGAAAAACTTGGACAGGTACCTGGATGAAAGGAGCATACAAGGATATGGTCTGGGGCAGGACAGTGGGACTAGGCAGTAAAAATGTTTCCGCACAGCCAAGAAGAGCCGAAAAGCCTGTTTCTGTGCTGTAACGTTCTATGGCACTATGGCTGTCAGTTGTGTGCCGGTATCACGTTGAGCGATGTGCTGATGGGTGTTCTGTCGAGGTCACGGTGAGGGATGTGTCTAGTCATTGTAAGTGGCCCTTCAGTACTACAGTGAGGGGTGTCTTGGTATCAGAGTGAAGGTGTTTCGGTGTAATGTTAGGAATGTGTCGCTGTTACAGTGGCCATTTTTATTCTCTGCGGATTGGTCGTTGCGACCTTAGTGAAACTCACCATGAATCCTCCAGCAGATACCCGTGATAATGAGGGCCGCTGTTAAAACGCAGATTAACCAGATGCTTGAGTCTGATCGGTCTCTCCTTGCGGGTTGATCGCTTCCCATGTCGTCTGTGGAAAAATCGTTCCTTGACTTTGTTAATCGTCCTTTTCCCTGATCAAATCCACCCCTGCTTTTCCCACTCCCTGAGTTCAAATCAGTATCTCCCCTCCTGAAGAGCAATGAACGTAAATCACAGTAAAGAACAGGCCCTTCGGCCACAATTTTGTGCTAAACCAGTGAAATCCTTTCTGCCTAAGCAATATCCATCTCCCTCCAATCCCTGTACACGCTCCTGCCTGTCACCGCTCTGGACTAATACACCGTCTGTCTGGTCTCCTTGTATCTCTCATAATGATATCGACCTGTATTTCCTCCCCCCTCAGTCTCCGCCGCTCTAGACTAATACACCGTCTGACTGGTCTCCCTGTGTCTCTCGTAACGATATGATATAATATAATATAATATAATATAATATAATATAATATAATATAATATAATATAATATAGGGCAGAAGAATGAAAGGGCTTTGGGTCCACGGGCCCCGGCGGTAACGGGACGAGGTGAGGCAGTTGTTCATTGCAAAAGGGGGTAGTATGTGTGTGATGCCAGTTTTCTGTGGTCGGTGTCATATGTGGGAAGTCCTGGAGTCTCCCGGCGTCCCGGAAGGCCACATCTGCACCCGGTGCATCGAGATGCAACTCCTAAGGGACCGTGTTAGGGAACTGGAGATCCAGCTCGATGACCTACGTCTGGTCAGGGAGAGTGTGGAGGTGATAGAGAGGAGTTACAGACAGGTGGATACGCCGGGGCCACGGGGGACTGAGAAATGGGTCACAATCAGGAGAGAAAAGGGGAATGGTAAGGTACTAGAGAGTACCCCTGCATATGTACCACTTGACAATGAGAACACCTGTTTGAGTACTGTTGCGGGGTGGGGGGGGGAACAGCCTACCTGGGGGAAGCGACATTGGTCGTGACTCTGACAAAGAGTCTGACCCTGTGGTTCAGAAAGGTAGGGAAAAAAAAAGAGGAAGGTAGTAGTGATAGGGTACTCTGTAGTCAGGGGATCAGACAAGCGATTCTGTGGACGCAGGAAAGAAACCCAGGTGGTAGTTTGCCTCCCTGCTGCCAGGGTCCGTGATGTTTCTGATCGCGTCCTAGGTATCCTGCAGTGGAAGCGAAAACAGCCAGAGGTCGTGGTACATATTGGTATCAATGGCATAGGTAGAAAAAGGGAAGAGGTCTAGAAAGAAGACTACAGGGAGTTAGGAAGGAAGTTGAAAAGCAGGACCTCAAAGGTGGTAATTTCGGGATTGCTAGCTGTGCCACGCGACAGTGAGAATAGGAATAGAATGAAGTGGAGGATAACTGCGTGGCTGAGGGAATGGAGCAGGGGGCAGGGATTCAGATTTCTGGATCATTGGGACCTCTTTTGTGGCGGGTGTGATCTATACAAAAAGGACGGTTGCATTTGAATCCCAGGGGGACCAATATCCTGGCGGGCAGGTTTGTTAGAGCTGTTAGGGAGGGTTTAAACTACTTTGGCATGGGAGTGGGAATCAGAATGTGAGTGCAGGGATTAAGGTAGAAGGACAAGGGCATGATGCTATGACTTCTGAGTTGATGAGGAAGGATAGACAGGGGACAAAACATAATTGTAGCCAGTTAAAGGGGTTCAAATTTGTCTATTTCAATGTTAGGATTATTAGGAACAAGGAGAATGAACCTGGAGCATGGAGTCGTACGTGGAACTACGATGTTGTGGCCGTTACTGAAACTTGGTTGGAGGAAGGGCAGGATTTGATGGTGCAGGTCCCGGGGTTCAGGTGTTTTAAAAAGAATAGGATGGGAGCAGAAAAGGGTTGGGGAGTGGCATTGCTGGTCAGGGATAGTATCACGGCTATAGAAGGTGAGGACGCTGCAGAAGGAGTGTCCACGGAGTCAGTCTGGGTGGAAGTCAGAAATAGGAAGGGATCAATCACTATGCTGGGAGTAGTCTATAGGCCCCCAAATAGTCCTCGGGACACCGATGACAGATAGATAGGCAGATTTTAGATTGGAACAGGAAATACGGGGTAGCAGTTATGGGTGATTTCAACTTCCCTCATATTGACTGGCACCTCCTGAATGCAGGGGGATAGATGGAGCTGAATTGGTCAGGTGTGTTCAAGAGGATTCCTGACACAGTATGTGGACCTGTCGACGAGAGGAGAGGCTATACTGGATCTAGTTCTGGTTAATGAACCTGGTCAGGTGACAGACCACTTGGTGGGGTAGCATTTTGGTGAGAGTGACCACAACCCCTTTAAATTCAGCATTGCTATGGAGAGGGATAAAATCAGACGAAATGGTAAAGTGCTTATCTGTGGAAGGGCTAACTTTGAAGTGATGAGGCAGCATCTAGCGAGAGTAAATTGGAACCAGATGTTCAAAGTGGAAAGCACAAAAGTAATGTGGGAGAAGTTTAGGGACCACTTGAGCTGAGTTCAGGATAGGTTTGTCCCACTGAAGCAAGGGAAAAATGGTAGGAAAAGGGAACCGTGGCGACGAAACACGTGAAGCAACTCGTCATGAGGTAAAAGGAAGCATATGTGAGATATAAGAAGTAGGAAATAGGGGAGGCTTATGAGAAATATAGGGTCGCCACCATGGAGCCTAAAGGAAGGAGTTAGGACAGCTCGAAGGGGGCATGAAGACTTGGCATGTAGGATTAAGGAGAACCCCAAGACGTACTATGCGTACGTGAAGAATAGGAGGATGAGAAGAACGAAGGTGGGACCGCTAAAGGATAAAGAGGGAAAAATGTGCCTTGAAGCGGAGGAGGTTGGGGAGTTCCTAAATGAATACTTAGCTTCAGTATTCACAAGTGAAAAGGATCTTGATCAGGATGAGGTCGAAGTAGAGCAGGCCTGTGTGCAGGACATGTCGTGGACCATGTTTGGACCAAAGAAGTGAATAGGAAGTAGGGCGAGGTCCTGCAAAGATAGTCTAAGGAGTTTAGTGCAAAGTTGAGGGACAGAACCTCTATGGTAGCAATCTCAGTATTGCGAACCGTGCTACGTGCGAGTGAGGCTATAAATAGGAAGATAATGCAGCTAAATACATGCCTAAGGAGTTAGTGTAGGAGGAAGGGCTTCCTGTTTCTGGAAAATTGGGCATTGTTCCAGGGAATGTGGAACCTGTTCAGACGGGACGGGTTGCAACTGAACTGGAGGGGGACTAATAGAATCATAGAACCACAGAACATTACAGCATAGAAACAGGCCTTCTGGTTCTTCTTCGCTGTGCCGAACCATTTTTCTGCCTTGTCCCTCTGATCTGCAACTGGGCCATATCCCTCCATACACCTCTCATCCATGTACCTGTCCAAGTTTTTCTTAAATGTTAAAAGTGAGCCCGCATTTACCACTTCATCTGGCAACGCATTCCACACTCCCCCCACTCTCTGTGTGAAGAAGTCCCCCCCCCCAATGTTCCCTTTAAACTTTTCCCCCCTTCACCCTTAACCCATGCCCTCTGTTTTTCTTCTCCCCTAGCCTAGGTGGAAAAAGCCTGCTTGCATTCACTCTATCTATACCCATGATAATTTTCTACACCCCTATCCAGTCTCCCATTCTCCTACGCTCCAGGGAATGAAGTATTAACCTACTCAACCTTTCTCTGAAACTCTGTTTCTCAAGTCCCGGCAACATCCTTGTAAACCTTCTCTGCACTTTTTCAATCTTATTTAATATCGTTGATGTAATTCGGTGACGAATGATGCACACAACACTCCAAATTCGGCCTCGCCAATGTCTTATACAACATCATCATAACGTTCCAACTCCGATACTCAATACATTGATTTATAAAGGCCATATATCAAAACTTTGATTTATAAAGTTTTATATACCAAAATCTCTCTATACTAACCTATCGACATTTGTTGCCACTTATAGGAAATTTTCTGTCTGCATTCCTGGATCCCTCTGTTCTACTGCATTCCTCAGTACCCTACCATTTACCTTGTAAGTTCTAACTCGTTTTGTCCTTCCAAAGTGCAATGCCTAACACTTGTCTGTTCAGGGCGTATTTGCGTAGAGTTCTGCATAGGTACATTCCAATGAGAAAGGGAAAGGTTGGAATGGTACAGGAACCGTCGTGTACAAAGGCTACTATACATCTAATGAAGAAGAAAAGAAGGCTTTACGAGAGGTTCAAAACACTACTTGATGACAAAGATCTAAAAGATTACACAGCTAGCAGGAAGGAGCTTAAGAAAGAAATTACGAGAGCCAGAAGGGACTATAAGAATGCTTTGGAGGATAGGATTAATGTAAATCTCAGGTCATTCTATAAGTATGTGAAGAACAAGTGGATAAGTCTTGAGCGATTAGGACGAATCAAGTGTGAAAGTGGAAGAATGTGTATGGAACCGGAGGAGATAGCAGAGGTACATAATGAATACTTTGCTTCAGTATTCACTAGGGTAAAGGATTCTGCCGATTGTCAGGGTGACATAGAGCGGAGTGAAAAGCATGACCATGTAGATATTAATAAAGACGATATGCCGTCGCTTTTAGAAAGCATCAGGTTGCGTGGGTCACCTGGAAAGGACGACCAGGCTACTGTGCGATCCGAGCGAGGAGATTGCTGTGCCTCTGACGATGATATTTGTACCATGAATGGGGACGGGAGAGATTCCGGAGGATTGGAGGGTTGCGGATGCTGTTCCTTTATTTTTGAAAGGGAGGAGAGATAGCCCAGGAACTTACAGACCAATGAATCGTACTTCAGTGGTTGGTCAGTTGACGGAAAAGATCCTGAGAGGCTGGATTTATGAACAATTGTAGAGGCATAATATGATTAATCTGATCAGTAAGTCATAAGGATTTGTGAAAGGCAGGTCGTGCTTTCCGAGACTGATAGAATATTTATCGGGATGTGACTGAAAAGAAATGATGAAGGTGGCGCAGTAGATGTAGTGTATATTGATTTCACCGAGCATTTGGTAATTTATCCCATGTAAGGAGAAAGATGGCCCAAGGAGACATTGCTTGGTGGATCCAGAACTGGATTGCCCACAGAAGGCAAAGAGAGGTTGTGGACGGGTCATATTCGGCATGGAGGCCGGTGAACAGTGGAGTTCCTCAGGGATCTGTTCTGGGACCCATACTCTTCCTGATTTTATAAATGACCTGGATGAGAATGTGGAAGTGTGGTTTCTTAAAATTCGGTTGATAGAAGGGTTGGGGCTGTTGTAGATACCCCCAATTTTGACGTCAGTCTGAGCTTACTGCAGGACATTCATAGGATGCAAAAGTCGGCTGAGAAGTGGCAGATGGAGTTCAACCCAGGTAAGTGGGGGTTTGTTCATATTGGTAGGTCAAAATAAGATGACAGAAGATAGTAGTAATGGTAATGTTCTCGACAGTGTGGGGGTCAGAGGGATCTTGGGGTCCGAGTCCATAGGACACTCGACGCTTCGGCGCAGGTTGTCTCTTTGGTTAAGGTAGGATATGGGGCATTGGTCTTCATCAAGCGTAAGATTGAGTTTAGGAGCCGAGAGGTAATGTTGCAGCTATAAAGGACCTTGGACAGACCCCATCGGAAATACTGTGCTCAGTTCTGGCCGCCTCTATACAGGAAAGACGTGGAGAGGGTACAGAGGGGATTTACAAGGATGTTGCCCGGATTGCAGAGCCTGCCCTATGTGAATAAGTTGAGTAAACACGGCCATCTTTTCCTTAGAGCGACGGAGAATGAGAGATGACCTGATAAGGTGTATAAGATGATGATGGCATTGATCGATTGGATAGTCAGAGGCCTTTTTCCCCCCCAGGGGTGAAATGGATAGCTCTAGAGGGCACAGTTTAAAGCTGCTTAGAAGCAGGTACAGAGGGGATTTTTATTTTTGTTCGGAGAGAGTGATGAGTGCGCGTAATGCGCTGCCGGACACGGTGATGGAGCCCGACAGGACAGACACTTTTAACAGTCTCCAGGACAGGTACGTGGAGCTCAGGAAAATAGAGAGCTATTGGTCAACCTAGGTAATTTCGAAGTCCATTCTGTAAAAGGGCTGGATGGTTCGGAGGTAAGGACATGTTCTCACAGTTTGTCGGCCGAAGGGTCTGTATTGTGATCTAGGCATTCTGTGTTTCTATGTTTCTATGACCTCTGGACGGAGCGGTCTGAGGAGAGTGGATCCGAGGGTCGCCTAAGCCCGGGAGAGGTCGAAGGTCACAAATGGACGACACTGCGAGCTCCACCGTTGGAATATTAGACTGTTTCATAAGAACGTGCCCCTTTCTTATTTTTTATGTTGCTTTGCTAACCATATAGTCAAAATGCAAATTTAAAGCTCAGTCGTTTACTCTCATATTGTGTACTGCTTTTAAACATCGTACAGCACCCAACTAAAGGAGATTTCGTAAGTTTCTCGGGCTGGGGGCTACCATCACCCGGATGAAGACGCGAGCCGAACCGATGATTACATTCCCACTATTTTCTATTTTCTTGTAAGCCCTTTCTTTAGCTTTTACAAGAGTTTTGAGTTCCCTTTTCGGCCAAAATCGAATACTTCTTGACTACTGAGTACTTCTTCATTTTTTGGAATACACATGTCCTGCACCTTCCTCATCTTTTCCTAGAAACGAAAGCAATTGCTGCTCTGCTGAAATCTCTTGCAGATGTGGTTGGAGAAATGGTAGATGAGTTCAACCCGGGCAAATAGAAAGATATAGCACACGATTAAAGACAATACAGTGTCGATGAGCAGAGGGATATTACTGTCCGTGTATGTAACTCCATGAACATGGCTCCACAGTTTACAGACGGTATGAGGGTAAGTGGAGGGGCAGGTAGGTTTGAGGAAGTAGACGGGCTACAGAAGTGCTTAGACAAGGCAAAGAAATGGCAGATGTATCGCTGTGTTGAAAGATGTTTGGTCAATCTTAAGGACAAATTAAAAGGGTTGAATATTTTATAAATGGAGAGAAAACACAAAACAAATCAGAGATTCAAGTGGACTTTAAAGTCCTTGTGGGGATTCCCCAAAGTTTAATTTGCAGGTTGAACATAGAAATCTACAGCACATTCCCGGCCCCTCAGCCCACAATGTTGTGCCGATGATGTAACCTTCTCAGGCTGAGTCTGTGGTGAGGAGGGCAAATGCATGTCAGCATTTCGACTCGAATATAAAAGGAAAGGTGTGATGCTGAGACTTTATAAAGCACTGGTGAGACCTCACGTGGAGTATTGTGAACAGTTTTGGGCCTCTTATCTTAGTAATATGTTGCTCAAAGTGGAGAGGGTTCAAACAAGGTTCACAAACATGATTCCATGATTGAAGGGCGTCATATGAGAAGTGGTAGATATCTCTAGGCCTGCACTCACTGGAATTTAGAAGGAAGAAGGGAGACTCCATTGAAATCTATTGAATCTTTAAATTTCTTGATCGAGTGGGTGTGGAGCGGATAGATTATATGGTGGGGGAGTCGAAGACCAGAGGGCAAAGACTTAGAAGAGCGGCGCGTCCTTTTAGAACAGAGACAAGGAGAAATTACTTTAGCCAGAGTGTGGTGAATCTGTGGATTTATTTGCCACCGGCGGCCGTGGAGGCCAAAGCTTTCATTTTTTTTATATTTATGGCAGAGGTTCTTGATTGGTCAGGGCTTGAAGGAATACTTGAAGAAGGGAGGGGATTGAGGCTGAGAGGTAAATCGCATCAGGCACTATGAAATGGTGCAGCAGACTAAATGAGACAAATGGTCTAGTTTTGCTTCTAAATCCTACGTTCTCATGATAAGTTACTTTGTCTGAAAGTGAAAAAAGCAAATGCTTTTACCAAGCTGTACTGGCTGAAGATTGAGTTAATGAAGGTCACATGATAAGATGCAGAGGCTGCCTTGCTTGTGGGAGCTGACAAAAGCTAGCAGCATTTCATACCAAGAATGAGGTAATGTTAACTTTTGTCCAACACTGTTTTGGTAAAAGAGGAACTGACTGCAGACGTGCAGTTCTAATTTTGTACACCGACCAGAAGCATTCGTAGACTGTCTGATATCTAACAAGTGCTTCTTGAAATCGCTCACTGAATATTTTTGGCTGTTGGCTATTGCCCAAAATTCACTGTATAAATTTAAGACATAACCTGACATTGGCGGAGTCGTAAGACAACGTGATCACCTATTCAAGGTTTAACCGTACACCGATGTCTGTGTCTTTATTTCTGTTTGACCCCGGGATGGATTCTTTTACAATCCAATTCGGTAAAACAGGGTAAATCCTTCGGGAGTAATGATGTGGGACCCAGGGAGAGATTGTATAGGAGCTATTTTTTGCATTGGTATGTGCATTAAACATAGACATGTTCTTTAAGAATATCCCAGATGGTAGACACCCTGGGAGATGGAAGGTTGGGAGAGACGGACATGAACTGGAGTGGTGAGAGAGGGAAAAGCGGAGGAGATTGGGAGCGTGGAACATCGAAGGGGAGGGAGGTATCGGATGACGTGAGACCCAGGGAGAGTTGTCGGTCTGATTTGACCGGGGAAGGTAGATCACGCACGGATAGTAGATGTGACTTTCATGGAATTTAACAAGGCTTTTGACAAGGTCCAGTTTGCAGACTACACTGGAGGATGATGTGGAACCCGCGATCACCTCTCTGAGCAGTTTGATTGCGTTCAGCTATCGGGCGGTTTGTATGAGAATGTACAAGGAGCTGTGAATAACCTTGCCGAAGAGAGTAATGTTGGTGGCGTTGTCTCTAACTATCCACACGATCAATGCCTCTCATCATTTATAGACCTCTTTCAGGTCACCTCACATCCTCCGTCCCTGCAAGGAGAGAACTGCGAGTTCACCGAAACTATTACTAGATGGCATGATCCACAATCCAGGCAAAATCCTTGTAAATCTCCTCTGTACCATTCCTATAGGTTCCACATTATTCCTGTAGTTTGTTGACCAGAACTGAGCACAGTTCTCCGGGGTGGGGGGGGGGGGGTCAGACCGGTGTGCTATAGGGCTGTAACATTACCTCTCGCTGTTGAACTCAATTCCACCGTTGATGATTACCAATGCATCGTATTCTTAAACACAGAGTCAAACTGCGCAGCCGCTCTGAGTGTCTGATGGACTCGGACTCCAACATCCCTCTGATCGTCCACACTGCAAGGTTTACCATTAGTAATATATTCTGCCGTTATATTAAACCTACACAAATGAACCACCTCCCACTGACCTGGGTTGAACGCAATCTGCCACTTCTCAGACCAGTTTTGCATCCATAAGACAAAGGAGCAGAAGTCGGCCATTCGGCCCATCGAATCTGCTCCGCCATTTTATCATGAGCTGATCCATTCTCTCATTTAGTCCCACTCCCCCGCATTCTCACCTTATGCTTTGATGCTCTGGCAACTTAGATAACTATCAATCTCTGCCTTAAATACACCCAATACTTGAAATCCACTGCCGCCCGTGGCAACAAATTCCACAGATTCACCACCCTCTGGATGATGAAATAAAAGCTTCGCATCTCTGTTCTGAATGGGCGCCCTTCAATCCTTAAGTCATGTCTTTTCGTACTGGACTCCCCCACCATGGGAAACGACTTTGCCACATCAACTCTGTCCATGCCTTTTAACATTAGAAATATTTCTATCTGTTCCCCCCCCCCCCCCTCATTCTTTTAAACTGCGAGGAGTACAGTCCAAAGCGGTCAAACGTTCCTCATATGTTAACCCTCTCATTCCCAGATTCATTCTAGCGAATCCTCTCTGAACCCTCTCCAACGTCCAAACATCCTTTCTTAAATAAGGAGCCCAAAACTGCACACAGTGCTCCAGGTGAGATCTTACCGGTGCCTTATAGAGCTTCAACATCGCATCCTTGATCCTGTACTCTATTCCTCTAGAAATAAATGTCAACATTGCATTCGCATTCATCACCACCGATTCAACCTGAAGGTTAACATTAAGGGTATCCAGCACGAGGACCCCCAAGTCCAGTTAAATCTCAGAATATTGAATTCTCTCCTTATTTAAATTATATTCTGCCCGTTTATTTAACCATATAACCATACAACAATTACAGCAGAGAATAAGGCCATCTCGGCCCTTCTAGTCCGTGCTGACGCTTACACACACCCATCCCACTGGCCCACACTCAACCCATAAGCCTCCCTTCCTTTCCTGTCTATATACATATCGAATTTTAATTTAAATGACAATACCGAACCTACCTCTACCACTTCTACTAGAAGCTCTTTCCACACAGCTACCACTCTCTGAGTAAAGAAATTCCCCTTGTGTTACCCTTAAACTTTTGCCCCTTAACTTTCAACTAATTTCCTCTTGTTTGGATCTCCCCTACTCTCAATGGAAAAAGCCTATCCACGTCAACTCGATCTATCACCCTCATAATTTTAAATACCTCTATCAAGTCCCCCCTCAACCTTCTACGCTCCAAAGACTAAAGAGCTAACTTGATCAGCCTTTCCCTGTAACTTAGGTACTGAAACACAGGTAACATTCTAGTAAACCTTCTCTGTACTCTCTCTCTATTTTGTTGACATCTTTCCTATAATTCGGTAACCAGAACTGTACACAATACTCCAAATTCGGCCTTACCAATGCCTTGTACAATTTTAACATTACATCCCAACTCCTATACTCAATAGTCTGATTTATAAAGGTCATCATACCAAAAGCTTTCTTCACCACCCTATCCACATGAGATTCCACCTTCAGGGAGCTATACACCATTATTCCTAGATCACTCTGTTATACTGCATTCTTCAATGCCCTACCATTTCCTATGTCTGTCCTATTTGGATTATTCCTACCAAAATGTAGCTCCTCACATTTATCAGCATTAAACTCAATCTGCCATCGTTCAGCACCCTCTTCTAACTGGCCTAAATCTCTGTGCAAGCTTTCTTCTACCAAAGCGCATGACCGTGCACTTTCCAACATTATATTCCATTTGCCACTTCTTTTCCCGTTCTCGCAATCTATCCGTCTCTCTGCAGTCTCTCTGTTTCCTCAACACTACCTGCCCCTCCACCCATTTTGAATCATGAGCAAACTTTGGCAGATAGCAATCTATTACCTAATCCAAATCGGTGCTATGCAACGTAAAAAGTAGCGGCCACAACACAGAGCCCTGTTGAACACCAAAGGTAACCGGCAGCATACCAGAATGGGATCCCTTTATTCACACTCTCTGTTTCCTGCCAATCAGCCAACGCTCTATCTACGTATGTAACTTTCCCGTAATTCCATGGGCTCCTGTCAAGCTCATAAGACACGTCCTGCCCTTGACAAAGTTATACTGTCTGTTGCTAAACATATTATAGCTCCCCAAATGTGCATAAATCCTGCCTTTTAGGATCTTCTCCATCAACTTACCAACCACTGAGATAGAAATCGCTGGTCTGGAATTTCCTGGGCTGCATCTACTCCCTTTCTGGAATAAAGGAACATTGTCCGCAACCCACCGATCCTCCGGACCCTCGCCCGTCCCCATTGATGATGCAAAGATATCATCGCCAAAGTCTCAGTAACCTCCTCCCTTACTTCCCAGAGTAGCCTTGGGTACATCTCATTGGGTCCCAACGACTTATCCAAATGATGCTTTCCAAAATCTCCAGCACATCCTCTTTTTTAATATCTACGTGCTCAAGCTTTTAAGTCTGCTGCAAGTCATCACAACGATCAACAAGATCCTTTTCCATAGTGAGATCTCACTGGGATCTAACACCTGACCAGGTTAATTTTCCAATAACAAATCAAGAAGATTCTCGTCCTACAGGCTTATCTACATATTCTGTGCAGAAACCTTCCTGAACACACCTAACAGACTCCAACCCATCTAAACCTCTTGCTCTAGGGAAATGCCTATCGATATTTGGGAAATTCATATCTCCAATCGGGACTACTCTGTTATTATCATACCTTTACAGGATTTGTTTCCCTATCTGCTCCTCGATATTCTTGTTACAATTTGGCGGCCTATATATATAAAAAACACCCAGTAAAGTTATTGAACCTTTCCTGCTCCCAATCTTCACCCTAAGAATCTCCGAGATAATTCCTCAATGGTGTCCACCTTTCCTGCAGCTGTGTCACTATCTCTGATAGTGCACCTCTTTTGCACCCCCCCCCCGTATTTCTGAAACATCTAACGGTCGGCAATTGAAGTATCCATTCCTGTCTCTGAGCCATCCAAGTCTCTGTAATGGCCATCACATCATATCTCCAAAGCATGACTTCGGCTGCTTGAACGGGGCACGACTGCGCAAGCGCGTGAAAGTCTGCCCGTGAGGCAGCGGGAGAGTTTATAAAGCGAGCAGATTAACAGAGCGGGGGACGTAGTGGAGGGAGACAGGGTAGGAAGGCATTGGCTCCAGAGGCTTTGGCGAGCAGATGCTGAGGACTAGCTTGCTCACAGTGAGGTAAGGCCAGATAATCTCCTTTAATTAATCTAATTATTTTAGGAGTAGGTAATGGAGGCAGCAGTTAGGGCAGTCGAGTGCTCCGTTTGCAGTATGTGGGAAGTCCGGGCGAGCACAAATGTGCCTGATGACCACCCCTGCAAAAGGTGCATCCAGCTGCAGCTCCTGACAAACCGAGTTATGGAACTGGAGCTGGAGCTGGATAAACTTCGGATCATTCGGGAGGCAAAGGCAGAAATAAACAGGAGTTACAGGGAGACATTTACCCCGAAATGTCAGGAGGCAGGTAGCTGGGTGACTGTTAGCAGGGGGAAAGGGAATAGACAGAATGAGTAACTCACCCCTGCGGCCGTTTAGGGAGTTGGGTGCAAAGATGAAGGACAGGACCTCCATGGTTGCAATCTCAGTATTGCAACCCGTGCCACGTACTAGTAAGGCCAAAAACAGGAAGCTAATGCAGCTGAATACGTGGCTAAGGAGTTTGTGGAAGAAAGATGGTTTCATGTTTCTGGACAATTGGGCCCAGTTCCCGGGAAGGTGGGGCTTGTACCGACGGGACGGGTTGCACCTGAACTGGTGGGGGCTAACATCCTTGCGCGAATGTTTGCTAGTACTGCACCGGGGGGTTTAAACTAGATTTGCAGGGGGATGGGAACCAGAGTGTTTGCGCAGATGGTGAGGTGGAGAAGGATAGAGTTCATGCGAGAGCTGCAAGTACAGTGCATGGAGTAAAGCCAGATCTAGCATTTGAGGAAAGAGAAACAGAATAAAGGTTGTAAAGGTAGTTAGGTAGAAGGGCTAAAGTGCGTGTACGACAATGTAAGAAACATCAGGATCAAAGGTGATGACAAATTGCCCTTACAATTTCCAGTTCTATCCATACTGACTCTACATCGCCTGTTTCTATGTCACATCTCGCAAGGGACTGAATTTCAATCGTCACCAGCAGAGCCACCCCGACCCCTCTGCCCACCTGTCTGTCCTTCCGATTGGACGTTTACGCTTGATTATTCATTTCCCAGTGAAAAGTGGCAGATACGTTCACCTCGGGGAAATGTGAGGTGGTATAATTTGGAAGGACAAACTCAAAGGCAGAGTACAAATGGGAGGATACTTGGTAGTGGAGAGGAGCAGAGGGATCTGTGGGTACGTGTCCACAGATACCTGAAAGTTGCCTCACAGATAGATAGGGTAGATAAGAAAGCCTATGGGGTGTAAGCTTTCATAAGTCGAGAGGTAGAGTTTTAGAGTCGCGATGTGGAGATGCAGCTCTATAAAACCCTGGTTAGGCCACACTTGGATTATTGAGTCCAGTCTGGTCGCCTCACTATAGGATGGATGTGGAAGCATTGGGAAGGGTACAGAGGAGATTTACCAGGATGCTGCCTGGTTTACAGAGTATGCAATTTGATCAGAGATTAAGGGAGCTAGGGTTTTACTCTCTGGAGAGAAGGAGGATGAGAGGAGACATAATAGAGGTGCACAAGATATTAAGAGGAATAGACAGAGTGGACAGCCAGCGCCTCTTCCCCAGGGCACCACTGCTCAATACAAGAGGACATGGCTTTAAGGCAATGGGTGGGAAGTTCAAGGGGGATATTAGAGGAAGGTATTTTTTTCACTCATTGAGTGGTTGGTGCGTGGAATGCACTGCCTGAGTCAGTGGTGCAGGCAGATACACTAGTGAAAGTTAAGAGACTACTAGACAGGTGTATGGGAGAATTTAAGTTGGGGTTTATATGGGGGCATTGTTTAAGGGTCGGCACAGCATTGTGGGCTGAAGGGCCTGTAATGGGTCGTTCTATTCTATGTTCTATGTTGTAACATTGCCATAAATTTCTTATTCATCATTTCCACCCGTAAAGCCTCACTTAGTCGAATTTTCTTGCCTGCCCTGACTGTCCACTGCAGTACAATTTTCTCAGCCTAGTAATGTCACCCCTCATCCTTCAATTTCTTCCTCTTTCTCACGACTAAAAATAGGGAAACCCGAAATATCGTGCTGTCCTGCTTGCTCCCCCTACACCCAATTCTCAGTAATGTCCACAACTCAAGTTCAGCAACTCTCCAAAAAACTCTCATGCACAGTCCTGACAAACCTTCCCGCTGGGATATCAGTTCTCCTCTAGTTTATGTGTAAACCGTTTTCCATCTCTTCTATACAAATCCCAACTTCCATGGAGAAAAATTCTATGATTCCAATTTTCGGAGCTCTCCCACCCACACCACGTGCTAAACTGTATGGTTGTCATATATCTGGGCACAATGGGGCGGGTAGTGGTCCTCTCCTTTAATTTAATAGCTAAATCCCTGACCTCACTTTGCAAAACCAGCTTCCCATTTGTACATATATGCTACTCACATATTCACTTAAGAATCATAGAGAAGGAATGTTGTGCTGAGAAAAGGGAAGGAAAGGGAGGAGAGTCGGGCCACGGAAAGGGTGTTCAGATTGCAGCCGTTGGAGCTGAACATATGAGTTACCATATTTTGCTCCCTATCTCAGATTGGAGTCTGCTTAAACGCCGAAATCCACTGACCCATGACTAGTACTCAGAGACAGAGCGAGAATCCCTCCATACAATCCCATCGCACACTCCTGGAAACATACACTGAGTAACGCTCCCTACGCAACGATCCATGGCCCAGAGTGTAGCTCCCTCCACATTGTCCCAACGGACACTCGGGAGACTTATACGGAGTGAAGCTCCGTCCACACCGTCCCAACACACACTCCCAAGGTCAGATAACCAGCGAAGCTCTCTAAATATTATCCCATCTCACTCTCGGGGTCAGACATGTGAAGTACCTCCCGCATCACAGCAACACACTCTACCGGAGTTAGCAAAAGTACGAAACCCTCTCCCTCCTCCGTTCTCCCCACTCACCAATACCCAGATTTTCGGCTTTCCAGTAGTCTTGAATCGTGCGTGTCTCTCGGAGATGGTGTGTGTCTGTGTGTGAGTGGACTGTGTGCTGCCGTTGGAGGAAGGAAGGGGAGGAGAGAGGAGGCCAGGGAAAGGGTGGTGAGAATGCAGACACTGATGCAAGTGGTGTGGAATCACATGACCGGCCTGTGCATGCAGAGTTGTGGAGAGTTTCAGATCCTGGCGATCGATATCCATGGGACGGGGGGAGGTGAAACACCAGCCATCATCTCCCCATCATACTCCGCACAATTGTCTGTGTCACAGAGTGGGAGAAGAGTGGAGGGACGACGTAGATGGGGAGCGTTTAGCGGGTGGAGTGTATCACCGAGATGGAGGAGGGGCGTATGTGTTCGTACGGGATGATGGAGACGGCGAAGTGTACAGGAGGGGGTTTGGGTCACGGAGACGGGGTTGCTTGGAACGCAGGAATGGTTGACGGAGAAGGGAGTGCTGTACTGGAGACGGGGAGTAGTGCAGGAAACAGAGAGTTTGACAGAGTTGGGCAAACATTTTGCCGAAGGAGGGTGTTATGCATACTGAGTGGTGTTTTCGATTGTTTTCGAATTACAGTGCAGATTAACCTTCTCCAAATATGTCCTCTCTATCACACCCTCGGCTTCCCGAATGACCCTGAGTTCATCCAGTTCCATCTCCAACTCCTCAACGCGGAGTGTTAGAAGCTGCAGCTGGATGCACTTAAGACCATAAGACCATAAGACAAAGTAGCAGAAGTCGGCCATTCAGCCTATCGTGTCTGCTCCGCGATTTATTTCATCATGAACTGATCCATTCATCCATTTTGTCCCACTTCCCCCGCCTTCTCACCATAACCTTTGATGCCCTGGCTACTCAGATACTTATCAATCTCTGCCTTAAATACACCCAATGACTTGCCCTCCACTGCCGCCCGTGACAACAAATTCCAGAGGTTCAACACCCTCCGGCTGAAAAACAAAATAAGAAACCCCCCCACCTTGGGAAACCACTTTGCCACATCCTCTCTGTCCATGTCTTTCAACAGTCGAAATGTTTCTATGAGGTCCCCCCTCATTCTTCTAAACTCCCAGGAGTACAGTCCAAGAGCGATCAACTGTTCTTCATACGTTAACCCTCTCATTCCCCGGCTCATTCTAGTGTATTTTCTCTGAACTCTCTCCAACGTCAGCGCATCCTTTCTTAAATAAGGAGGTTAAAACCGAACACAGTACTCCAAGTGAGTACTTACCAGTGCCTTATAGAGCCTCAACATCACATCCCTGCTCCTATACACTATTCCTTTAGAAACAATAGTCAATAGACAATAGATGCAGGAGTAGGCAATTCGTCCTTTCGAGACAGCACCGCCATTCACTGTGATCGTGGCTGATCATCCACAATCAGTACCTCGTTCCTGCCTTTTCCTCATATCCCTTGACTCGGCTATTTTCAAGAGTTCTATTTAACTCTTTCTTGAAAGCATCCAGAGAATTGGCCTCCACTGCCTTCTGAGGCAGAGCGCTGCATAGATCCACAACTTGCTGGGTGAAAAAGTTTTTCCTCAACTCCGTTCTAAATGGCCGACTCCTTATTCTTAAACTGTGGCCTTTGGTTCTGCACTCCCCCATCATCGGGAACATGTTTCCCGCATCAAGCGTGCCCAATCCCTTAATAATCTTATATGTTTCAATCAGATCCCCTATCATCCTTCTAAATTCCAGTGAATACAAGCCCCGTCGCTTCAATCTTTCAACACATGATAGCCCCGCAAACCCGTGTATCAACCTCGTGAACCTACGCTGCACTCCCTCAATAGCAAGAATGTCCTTCCTCAAATTTCGAGAAGAAAACTGAACACAATACTCTAGGTGTGTTCTCACCCGGGCCCTGTGCAACTGCTGAAGGATCTCTTTGCTCCTCTATTCAATTCCTCTTGGTATGAAGGCCAACATGCCATTAGCTTTCTTCACTGTCTGCTGTACCTGCATGCTTACTTTCAATGTCTGATAAACAAGGACACCTGGATCTCGTTTTACTTCCATTTTCCTAACTTGACACCATACAGATAGTAATCTGCCTTCCTGTTCGTGCCATCAAAATGGATAACCTCACATTTATCCACATTAAACTGCATCTGCCATGCATCTGCCCACTCAAACAACCGGTCCAAATCACCCTGCATTCTCCTAACAACCTCCTCATATTTCACACTGCCACCCAGCTTTGTGTCATCTGCAAATTTGCTAATGTTACTTTTAATCCCTTCATCTGAATCATTAATGTATATTGTAAATAGCTGCGGTCCCAGCACCAAGCTTTGCGGTACCCCACTAGTCACCACCTGCCATTCTGAAAAAGACCCGTTAATCCCTACAGTTTGTTTTCTGTCAGCCAACCAATTTTCTATCCATGTCTGTACACAACCCCCAATAACATGTGCTCTAACTTTACCCACTAATCTCCTATGGACCTTATCAAAGGCTTTCTGAAATTCCAGTTACACTACCCTGTCCATGTTCATAGTTGCATCCTCGAAATTCTGCAGAAGATTAATCTTTCAGGTTCAGACAATAGGTATGACGCCCACCATATCAACCCAAGACACAGCACCAGATCGGAAACTGAGCAAGTCTCTTTCTCTCTCTCTCTCTCTCTCTCTCTCTCTCTCTCTCTCTCTCTCTCTCTCTCTCTCTCTCTCTCTCTCTCTCTCTCTCTCTCACACACACACACACACACACACACACACACACACACACACACAGTTGAGATTAGGTCTGGCAGAGGTCCCGAAGGGAATTCGCGATTATCCTGGATTCAAGGTTCGAATACAACTCAAGGCCTTTTAGTCGCTATTGGCACCGGGTCCTGTTCATCTCCCAAGATATTGTTCCCCAAGAGTCTGACAGTCTCATTCGGAAGTGATCAGAGAGAGGCGAAACTCTGACAAGAAGAAAAGAGAAATTTACAAATGTTTCGGAGGGCTAGGTACTGTTAGAGATCTAGAAGATTATAAGGCTAACAGGAAGGAGCGTAAGAGGGAAATTATGAGAGCCAAAAGTGGCCATGCGAAGTTTTGGCGGCAGGATTAAGGAAAACCCCCAGGCATTCTACAAGTACATGAGGAACAGGAGGATAAGATGTGAAAGAAAATGACGTATCAAGTGAGGCAGTGGAAGGGTGTGCATGAGACCGCAGGAAATAGCAGAAGTACTTAATGAATACTTTGCTTCAGTATTCACTATGGAAAAGGATCTTGGTGATAGGAGTGCTAACTTGCAGGAGACTGAATAGCTAGAGATTGTGGATATTAAGAAAGAGGATGTGCTAGAGGTTTTGGAAATCATCAGGTTGGATAACTCGCCGGGACCGGATGAGATGTACCCAAGGCTACTCTGGGAAATAAGGGAGGAGGTTGCTGAGACTTTGGCGATGATCTTTGCATCCGAGTCCACAGGACGCTCAAAGCAGCTGTGCAAGTTGACTCAGTGGTTAAGAAGTCGCATGGTGTATTGGGTTTCCTCAATCGTGGAATTGAATTTAGACGAGAGGTAATGTTGCAGCTATACAGGAACCTGGTCAGACCCCACTTGGAGTACTGTGCTCAGTTCTGGTCGCCTCACTGCAGGAAGAATGTCGAAACTATGGAAATGTTACAGAAAAGATTTACAAAGATGTTGCCTAGATTGTGGAACATGTCTTGTGAGAACAGGATGAGTGAACCGGGCCTTTTCTCCTTTGAGCGACGGATGATCAGAGGGCACCTGATAGAGGTGTACAAGACGATGAGAGGCATTGATAATGTGGATAATCAGAGACTTTTTCCAGGGTTGAAATGTTTGCCACAAGAGGACACGGGTTTAAGGTGCTGGGGACTGGGATCACAGAAGATGTCAGGGGTAAGTGTTAGACGCAGAGAGTGGTGAAAGTGTGGGATAGGCTGCCGGCAATGGTGGTGGAGGTGGATACAATAGTCACTTTTAAGAGACTTTTGTATAGGTACATGGAGCTTAGAAAAATAGAGAGATATGTGCAAGCCTTGTAATTTCTAAGGTAGGGACACGTTGGGCAACTTTGTGGGCCGAAGTGTCTGTATCCTCCTGTAAGTTTTCTATGTTTCTATATTTCCACCCATAAAGCCTCACTTAGACAAGTTGTCTTGTCTGTTCTGACTGTGTTTTGTAGTCTATGTGTAAACCGTCTTCTATCTCTTCTGTTGGCATCTCACGTTCCTTGGAATAAACACAATGCATTCTGAACCCCTCCCATCTGCACCGTAGCTTGAGCCACGTGATAAACTGTATGGTCTTGCTAGGTCTGGGCACACTGGGACGGGTGGTGGTCCTGTCCTTTAATTTAATAGCTAAATCCCTGACACTCTGCAGAACCACCTCCCATACATACCGATTTCATTGGTACTTATATGGAACAGGACGTCGAGCTGCTCACTCACCCACTTAAGAATCATAGAATATTTTCGCAATTGCGATTGAGCCTCTTTCTATTGCACTTATGTCAACTACATTATTTCAAGGTGTTAGGAGAGGGGTCATAGAACATTGCCATTGAAATCCTCTCAATTCACATCTAACCCTGTCGTGCTCTCCACCCTCAAAATGTTTAATCAATTTCGCTGCCACTATACGTTCACATCAGTTCAGTTTTTGGCCCCGTTCATAGAAACCATCTATTCTTCCCTCCACACTCGATTCAGTTTTAAGACAACGGGGTTTGAAATGTCTTATGCGCATTAAGGATGTGAGCACTGATAATGTATATAATAGCTTTGATAACCTGTGCAGTAAATATGGCCTTCCACATAATTAATTTTTCAATATCTGCAGATTTTCCACTTTGTCAAGGAAAATTTTTCCTCTTTTCCTGATCTACCACCTGCTATGTTGTGGGACAACCTCACTCTTAGCTTTAATAATAAAGAAAGGGATGATCTCTGTACTATACTCTCAGTTGCTGTCTTTGTGAGTTCAAGATCTAAACAAAACTACGACTAGCTGGGAGGATGACCTTGGTGTGGATCTGGCTGAGGGATATTGGGCAAAAGCACTGAATAGGGTTCATTCCTCGTCATCATGTGCTAGACTCGGGCTCATACAATTTAAAGTTTTACACAGGGTACATTTAAGTAAAGCCAGGCGTGCTGACATATATCCTGGGATAGACGCTGGCTGTGACAGGTGTTCCTTCTCTCCGGCAGGTTTAGTGCATGCATTTTGGTCTTGCCCTCGGCTTGATGGCTACTGGGTACTGGTTTTTAAAATTATCACTGAGGTTTTGGGGTGCCACTGAGACCTTGCCCGCTTATAGTTGTATTTGTAGTGGCATATTATGTTTTGGATTTAAATGCAAGCCAGTTGGATATCATTTCACTTACATTGCTTTTGGCCAGCAGGAGAATCTTGCTGGTCTGGAAATCTGCCGCTCCCCCATCTACTGCTGCTTGGTTAGAGGACGTAATGTTTTTTTTCTGAAATTAGAAAAGATTAAATTCACTCTGAGGGCGTCTGGGAGAATGTTCTATTCTAAATGTGGAGCTTTCTTGTCATATTAACACGCATATGGTTTACATCACAGGGTGGTTGATGAATTGTAATATGAGTGTATTCTGGATCATCTGAGATGTTGTAGATGTGTGTGGGAATTTGTCTTGAAGTAGTGTGGGGGTGTGACTGTGAAATGTCCGTACTTGTATTTGTGAAGTGTTGTATTTAAAATACATTAGATGTCATTGCATGTTCGGGGAAGGCAGGTGAGGGGAGATTTGTTTAGGGGTAAGATACAAAAGCAAAATGGAGGAAAATATAATCCATTATGTATTCTATATTGTGCCGTTCCTTCAGTAAAATATATTATAAAAGAGAATCATAGAAAAGGAATGGTGTGCTGTGAAAAGAGGAAGGAAGGGGCGGAGAGTGGGGCTACAGAAAGGGTGTTCAGTTTGCAGCCGTTGGAGCAGAACGTGTTAGGCACCATTTTCCTGCTCCCTCAGTTTGCTTGAGGTCTTCTTAAACGCCGAAATCCACTGCCCCATGTCCAGGATTCACAGACAGAGCAAGAATCCCAACATACAATCCCATCACACACTCCGGGAAAACTACACTGAGTAACGCTCTCTCCTCAATGATCCATTACACAACCCCGGGATCATACACAGAGAACAACTCCCTCCATATTGTTTCAACAAACACTCCGGGGTCACACACAGAGTGAAGCTCCGTCCACACCGTCCAAACGCACAGTTACTGTGTCAGATAACCAGCGAAGCTCCCTAAATATTATCCCATCACACTCCCGGGTTCAGATATGTGAAGTATCTCCCGCACCATCGCAGCACACCCTACCGGAGTCAGCAAAAGTATGAATCCCTCCCCTCCTCCGGTCTCCCCACTCACCAATACCCAGCCTTTCGGCTTTCCAGTAGTCTTGAATCGTGTGTGTCTCTCGGAGATGGTGTGTGTGTGTGAGCGGATTGTGTGCTGCCGTTAGAGGAAGGAAGGGGAGGAGAGTGGAGGCCAGTGAAAGGATGGTGAGAATGCAAACACTGATGCAAGTGGTGTGGAACACGTGACCGGCCTGTGCATGCAGAGTTGTGGAGAGATTCAGATCCTGGTGATCAATATACGGTGGAACGGTGTGATGTGTAATACCAGCCATCATTTCTCTCTCATGCTCCCCACTATCGTCTGTGTCACAGAGTGGGAGGAGAGTGGAGGGACGGCGTAGATGGGGAGCGTTTAGCGGGAGGAGTGTATCACCGAGACGGATGTGTACGTACGGGATGATGGAGACGGCGAAGTGTGCACGAGAGGATGTGGGTCACGGAGACGGGGCTGCTTGTAGGCGAGGGATGGGTAAAGGAGACGGGGCGGGGAGATGTGTACGTACGCGATGATAGAGCCGGCGAAGTGTGCAGGAGAGGGTCTGGGTCACGGAGACGGGGCTGCTTGTAGGCGAGGGATAGGTGACGGAGACGGGAGTGGTGCACTGCAGTCTGTGTGACGGTGACTGGGAACTGCAGGAGTAGGGTGACTGAGTGGAGGAGTGGTTTAGGAGAGGTAGGGTGTTATGCATACGGGGCGGACTGTATTCGAGTTACAGTGCAGGGCCTGACTCTGTGTTGGTATCGTTGAGTGGTGAGATCCTGCTGTGGTGCAGAGCCTGTCAGTGTGTCAGTGTCACGATGAGGGGCGTGTTCATGTCAGATGTGGGTTGTGGCAGTGACACCGAAACACTTTCAGTGTCCCATTGAAGAACATCTCCGTGTCACAGTGAGGGTTGTGTGTCTTGTTCATAGCTTATGCAAACGGTACTGTCCCGCCTGCAATCACGTCTCACTGATATCTGCCCTGTCAGGCTTAGAGACATTGACCCCTGACCTGAGCGCATCTGCCCTTCAAACAATACTTCCTGCATTGAAGGGCAGATGCGCTCAGATCAGTGGTCACCCTACTCCCTCAGAACATGACTTTTTCAGAAGTCCTAGCAACATCTGTCCCAACAACCACTCAACTCACTGTAATGGCTTTCTTATTTACATGTCCCTGCAACCCTACTTTATACCACCACTCTCCCTTCTAATGGCAAACTTTACCGCTGGGATATTAGTTCAAGTCCAGTTCAGGTGTAAATTGAGAAAATTGTTCATGGGAGAGGAAATGAAGGATCTGAGCAAGGTGGGGGCGGCGTGGTGCGGCCTCCAGGCAGGTGTCGGTGCTGCCTCCAGTGTTCGCTCGGCAGAATACAATCCGTTCTGTGAATAATTGCAGATTACAATGCATAAATGTCTGTGTGTGAGTGAGTGTGTGTGTCTGCGTGTGTGCGTGTGTTTGTGTGTGTGTGTGCGTATGTGTGTGTGTATATATATATATATATATACTTAATGCGTGAATGCACTTACAGATACTCTATATATGCTTACTATCTGTTTTTTATACATATTATGTGAGTTTCAACTCGAACTCTTTAGCCACATATTAAACAGAATATTCTTTCTAATTTTATTCACACGTGCACATACATAAGTTTGGACAATCGGCACCATTTTCCTACTTATACACAGGTGACGAGAACGACAGCATACCATCGAGGAGGCAGAGTGGAGGAGAGAGAAGGGGAGAGGGAGCTCTTCAGAGTGTGAAAAGAGAACCGTGGGAAGGGATGGAGGAGAGGAATATAGACGAAGGATTGAGAGCGGAAGATAAACAGGGGGAGAAAAAGAAAAAGAATGGAACGAAGAGAGAAAACATTGAGGGCAGGAGGGAATGTCGGAGGGATTTGTGTCACTCATACATAACTTGTATTTCCCGGGAGTTATGCATCCACCGTTGGTTCATGGTTTGGACGTTGGTCTGTTCCTGCTCATCGCCGGGGCTCCAGGCCTTCAGTCCGCGAGAACCCACGAGCCCAGGTCAAAGCCCGAACACACACCGAAGTGAGTGAGTTCACACCGCCCTCCGAGTGAAGTTATCTCGTTTCATCCACAGGGTTTCCTCGCCTCCCGCATCCAGTAGCCCTTCTTCTCCCTATCTCTCTCTCACTCTCTCTCTCTTTCTCTCGTTCTCCATACTTCAATCACTCTCCCCTTTCCCCACCATTTCTCTCTCTCCCTTTCTCTCCTACATTCCTCCCTTCCTCGCATTAGGAGAAACTGGAGACATCGTCCATTCGTTCTCGTCTCAGCTCCCAGTGGAACAACTTTCCTGCTTCGATCATATCTATCTCTTTTTTAATCTGATTCTCTAAGATCTCCTCTCTTTCTTTGGATTCCAGTGAGTAGAGTGCCAGGCGACTCAGTTTCTCCTCATATTCTCCCCCCCCCCCCATCTCTGGAATGAACCTGGTGAGCCTCTTCTGCACCTCCTCCAAGTCCAGTATATCCTTCCTCAAGTAATGAGACCAGAACTGCCCGCAGCATTCCAGGTGTGGCTCCACCAGGACCCTGTAGAGTTCCACCATAACCTCCCTGCGCTTTAGTTCAGCCCCTCTCGTAATGAAGGTCAGGATTTAATTTGCCTTCCTGACAGCCTGCTGCCCCTGCAAACCAAACCTTTGTGATTCATGCAGAGGAACTTGAAACCCGCTCTGCACAGCAGCACGCTGCAATCTTTTACCATTTAAATAATAATCTGCTCTTCTGTATTTTTTCCTGCCAAAGTGGATGACATCCTATTTACCAACATTGTATTCCGTCTGCCAGACCCTCGCCCACACAACCTATCTATATCTCTCTGTAGACTCTCAGTATCTTCTGCACAAATTGCTTTTCCAGTCAATTTAGTATCATCAGCAAACTTAGGTACACGACACTCGATCCTATCTTCCAGACCGTTAATGCATATCGTGAACAGTTGTGTACCATCAGCCATCTTCGGGACACTATACCCGGACCTCTCTTCCAGATCGTAAATATATATCGTGAGCAGTTGTGGGACCAGAACCGACGCCTGCGGCACACCGCTCACCACCGATTGCCAAACAGAGTCACCCCCATGTATCCCAGCTCTCTGCTTTCTTCCAATAAGCCATTCCTCCATCCATGCGAATCCCTCCCGCATCCATCATTCAGTGAGCCACTCCTCCACCCATGCGAATCTCTTCCGCATCCATCATTCACTGAGCCACTCCTCCACCCATGCGAATCTCTCCCGCATCCATTATTCACTGAGCCACTCCTCCACCCATGCGAATCTCTCGCCCACCCGTCATTCAGTGAGCCACTCCTCCACCCATGCGAATCTCTTCGCATCCATCAGTCAGTGATGCCTGCAACATCATACCTGCCAATCTGCAACTGTGCTGCGAGTTCATCTTCTTATTCCGCGTACCGTGTGCATTCATATATAACACCTCCAGTCCTGCATCCATCCTCCACCATTCTGTCCGCCTTCTACTGTGCAACTGATTCCACTGACTACAATTTTGCCCTGTCAATAGCCTCTTCTCACTACACATTGCCTCTGTTTGTAAACCAGTAAACTCATCTTCAACAGAATTATCCGCCTTCCCTCCGACCCTTCAGTCATTAAAATTTATGGGTGTTAGATGATCTATACTGGGCCCAACACTGGGCCCGCTTCACTTTGTCTCTCTCCGGAATAGGTCCACGGCGGGTGAAATCTCAGTTGCTCTTCTCTGGACCTTGGACCATCTGGACAAAAGCAATACCTATGCCAGGCTGCGGTTTATCGACAACAGCTCAGCGTTCAGTTCTAATCAAAAAGCTCCAAACCCAGAGGAAGATGTCTCCCTCTGCAACGGAATGTTTAACGTCAACTTCGGGAAACCACAGTCAGTGTAGATCGGTCATAGCATTTCAGATCTGCAGGTGGTTTTGAAGACAGATTCGGGAACTGGACAAAGCAGTTGCGGAAGGATTACAGTGAGGGGAAGTGTATGGTCATGTACAAGAAATAAAAGCATTGACGATCTTCTAAATTGGGAGAAATATTAAATGGCTGCGGCGCAAAAGGATTTGGGATCCTCGTGCACTATTCCCTGATGGTTAATTTACAGGTGGAGTGGTGGTGATGGAGGGAAATAGAAGGTTAGGATTCAGTACCAGAGGACGAAAATATAAGTTCGCATGCACGAGAGCAGATATTTTAAGGTGTTTGAGGAGATGACAGTGGTAAGTCATTTTATGCAGTAGTGGTGAGAGCGTGGAGTGGGCTACAAGCCACAGGGATGGGGGAAGAATCGATTGGGGTCTTTTAAGAGACTCCTGGATAGGTATATAGAGCTTGGAAAAATAGGCTATGGGTAACAATGGGTAATTTCTAAGCTAAGTACATGTTCGGCACAACTTACTGCGGCAAAGACCATTATTGTGCTTTTGCTTCTCTATGTTTTATTTTTCTTTCTTTCTTTTTCAATCATTTTATTAAGTTTCAAATAGGTAAACATAACAATAATGATAATGATACAAAGAGATCGGGATTACATTAATAGCGGGCAACATGTACAAACACATTTTCCAAGTAACAGGTGTAGTTTGGCGTCCCAATCACTTAGTAACTAACCAGGAAACAAATATTTTATCAAGTGAGAAAGAAAGAACCCTAAACTATATAAAAATCTAAACTAAAAGAAAAACAAACAAACAAAGATTGGGCTGCCATATTTCATCGCCTAAAAGTATGATTTTTTGTTAACTCCGCTCCACGAGACCTGAGCAAAAAATTACTAAAAAAGGATTCAAAAAGTGTCAACTTACATCATAAAAAAATATTGAATAAGTGGCCTCCAAGTTTCTTCAAATTTAACCGAAGGATCTATATTACCACACCTATTTTTTTTTTCAAGATTCAACAAGCTTTCGTTTGGGAAAACCATTGAAATGTGGTAGGGGTATTGGAATATTTCCATTTAAGTAAAATGGATCTACTGGTTTGTAATGTAACAGATGCAATTGAACGACAAGCTGTTGAGGATAAATGACTGGAGTCTATTACTGTTAGTCCAAAATAGGATGAGGTTGTAAATCAACACGCAGAACTACTGAAATAACATCATTCCAATATTTTCCTATGAGAGGACAAGACCGGAACTTACGTGTCAAGGAAGCTACTTCAGAATTATATGTATCACAAACAGGATTCATGTTGCAGTGAAAACGAGCTAACCTATCCGTGGACATATGAGCCCTATGAACCACCTTAAATTGTATCAAAACGTGTCTGGCACACATTGAAGAAGTATTAACTAGTTGAAGAATTTTCTCCAATTTCTCTGCAGGTAAATACATTTGAAATTCTCTTTCCCACTCACTCTATATTTTATCGAAACGACCTGAGCATATTTTCATAATTAAATGATAAATAAATGCTATTAAGCTCTTCTGATATGGATTGAAACTTGTTTCTTCTCTAACTTCAATTTGGTGCGATATCGGAAAGGTAACTAAGGTAGCGTTCAGAATATTACTAATCGGTAAATATCTGAAAAAGTGCGATCTGGGCAGATTATATTTATTAGACAACTGTTCAGAAGACATAAAACAATCATCCATGAATAAATCACGAAAGCATGTTATTGCTTTTGTTTTCCGTCAAGCGAAATAACACATTCTGGAGTATTAGATGAAGTAGTCAATACAATGTTCATTAACCTAAAATATTTAAATAGTGAATAACGATTTTTAATAAATCATGTCAGATCCTCGGAGATAATATGTTGCAATACTTCTCTGATCTAATTGCTAATATTTTGGAAAAGGTTTTAGAATCCACATTCAACATAGATATAGGTCAGTATGAACCAAATTCAGTGGGATCCTTGTCTTTCTTCATAAATAGTTGCTTCATAAAAGGATTGTAGTAATTTACTTACAAATAAAGCTTCTTTAAAAATTTTACATAACCAGGGAAAAAGTAAATTCGAAAAAGGTTTCAAAATTCACATATACATCCATCCGGGCTAGGTGTTTTACCAAAGTTAATCGAAAAAAATCTTTATTTATTTCCTCTTTAGTTATGGGTGCATCTAATGCTAAACGTTCATCAGTTGGTAATTATGGAATATTCAGTTTCCTTAAAATTTCATTCATTATGGTAGGAATATCAGGAAATTCTGATCGGTAAAAAATGGTATAAATTCTTGAAAAGATTAATTAAGTTCATCATGTTCAACCGTCTAAATACCATCCCGTTTACGACCTTTATTAATCTGACGTTTCGCCAAAGCAGTTTTCAATTGGTTAGCTATCAGTTTACTTGATTGATCACCATGTATATAAAATTGACTCTCAGTTTTAAGTAATTGGTTTTCAATCGGGGATATTAATAACAAACTATGTTGCATCTGAAGTTCAAATCTCTCTTCATAAAGCTCTGGATTGGGAGCAATATAATATCTCTTTTTATCATTATATATAATTTTATCAACCTATGTACGTATTTCACTATTAATTCATTTTTTCTTTCACTTCTGCAGACTATGAAATTATTTTCCAACGAATATATTATTTAAAGGTATTCCGTAATAACGCACTGGAAATTTCTTCCGTTGAGTTAGTTGAGAAGAAAAATGCAATCTGTTCCGTAATAAAATCAGCACAATTTAAATACTGAAGCAAAATAGATTGAACCGCCATTGTCTAGTACTAAAAGTTACTTCGATTAATTTAATTCATTATTTCGAAGGCGCGTGATCGGAAATAGCGAATACATCATACGTGCAGGCAGTGACAGACGAAACTAATCGAGAATCAATGAAGTAATCGAGTCTAGAGTAATTATGATATTCATGACTAAAAAGATTTACATGAGAAAATGATGTACATTAGGATGTAAAAACCTCAAAATTTCTAAAAATTCCAAAGACAACTAAAATGAATTAATAAAAGTAGCAGATTTGTTTGGAAGTACCTGATTGGGCGCAGGCCTATCCATCATAGGATTCAGACAACAATTAAAATCTCCACCTACTATTAACATATATCCATTCTAATTTGGAAGAGATACAAATAAATCCTTAAAGGATTCAGAATAGTCTACTTTTTGTTTATAAATTAAACCAGTAATTAATCGAAATCTACCATATTGGTAGAGATTGTATCATAATAAACAATTGAGACCGAGGAGTCCATAAAAATGGAAACGCCTTTCACTTCGGTCGAGGAGTTAGAATGAAGCTGTTTTCCAATCCAAGATCTAAAACATCGCTGATTGCCTCCCTTCCTCACATCAGTTTCCTGCGCAAAAATAATCTGAGCATCCAATCTATGAATATTTTCTTATTCCATTTAAATGGATGATTCACACCGTTCGTGTTGCATGAAAGAAAGTTAATAATATTATCCATTTTTTTAAAAAAAAGACCATATAGTATGTAAAGGGTTAACCATATTGCATAGGAAACTCATGAAACAGGAAGAGGCAGAAAAGTTTAAAGAGTAACCGGAAGTTATGAAACTACGTACATTTTGGTAGTTTCAAATCAGCCCAAATGAAAAATACTAAACTGCAAATACCCCTCCGCCCCAAGAAGGACCCGAAACCTGTCCAATAGACAGTCAGAGAACTATCTCAAAACCTCCCTACCACCATCTCTATTGACGGCAAGTTTACAAATTTTAAAAAAAATACCCATAGTCAAAACATTGCGAAAGGAATGCCAAAAGCATTTTTTTTAAAAAAAACAACCATCTGCAGATCATTTTAAAAGACAAGGTCTTAGCAAGCGAAGCAGATTACGAACTTAATATTATTTCAATAAAAAACAGATAATCGCCAAGTCAGAGTCTTAATAATTTTCTAAACCGAACAAGTAAAATAAAAAAGTCAAATAATAAAGGAGAAGGAAAGGTATTTGAACATAGACACATAATAAATAATCCAAAACAAAGTACCAGAAGAATCAGCCCAAGGGCAAAGGTCAACGAACTTAAAATGTCCGAATCTATAAGCTGGTTAATTAACCAGATGTATGCAAACATAAATGAACGGAAAATTTATTAAACATCCGTGCTCAAACAATGCTCCTCAAGAAATTGTTGTGCGTCATACACGGATTTAAACCTTTTAAACGATTTATCAGGCAAAACAACCCTTGAACGAGCGGGGTAACAGCAGAGCCGGTCGGAAATTCCTTCCGTATAATTCCGCCATCACCGACTTAAAGCACAATCTTTCTGGCATTACCGGAGGACAATGATCATCAACCAGACGAAATTTGAGATTTTGATGTGCAATGATTCCTTTCCGATGGGCAATTCGAATTAAGTGCTTCTTAGTACTCACATAGTGAAATTGAAGAATCACAGGGTGCAGTTTTAAATCTGTCGACGATTTTGGACTTAATTCCCGATGTACACGGTCGAGTACTGAAGGCGGAAAAAAAGACCTCCGAGCCAAAAACCTCGATTAAGGATTGAGAGAAAAAAAATTAATAAGGATACCGCTCTCAAAGTCTTCACTGAGTCCTATTATTCGCAAATTCTTTTGCGACTACGACTCTCCAGATCGATAAGCTTGGCTTCGTACTGCTCCAATGGGTGAGTGGTCGAAGTTAATTTCTTTTCCAAAGAATTCAATCCGGAATCTCTCTATTTTCCAGTTTCAGTAAGCTCCAAAATTTGCCATTGTTGTTTTTCGGTCTCCTTTTCGAGTGTTGCCAGTTTACCTTGTTACGTACCCCCTAACTGGGAGTCTTACCAACAAAGATAGAAGTATCCGTTGGAGTCTGGTACTATTTTCAAAACAGTGTTTTTTAGTAAAATATACAAATCAATGTCAACAATGCAAATATACAGATAATACACGTTATCAATACTAAACCTAAAAGTGTGGGTATAATAATAATCAATAATAAACAAGCTCTATCGTTGTCTAGCGGATAATGAATTATCATGGGAAAGTATAAAGTTCAGTTCTGTTCATGTAGGCTGAGGTAGTTGTTGGTTCTTTTGTTGTAACCGTTGGAGGGAGGGAGGGAGAGAGAGAGAGAGAGAGAGAGAGAGAGAGAGAGAGAGAGAGAGAGAGAGAGAGAGGAGAGAGGAGAGAGAGAGGAAGAGAGAGAGAGAGAGAGAGAGAGAGAGAGAGAGAGAGAGAGAGAGAGAGAGGAGAGAGAGAGAGAGAGAGAGAACGAGCAAACAGTGACAGCCAGTCAAACCTTCCTTTACGTTCTTGACTTCTTGACCCGTCGAGGTGCTGTTGTGGCCATTCAGGTATGACCCCTCTGTCCTTTAGCTAGACCGTTCTTCTATGGTGGACTCGTCACCCAGGCAAGGGTGGACACTCACACAAGCCCCCATCGGCCTCGCTATAAACACTGTGAGTTAAAATTGACCGATCCTTCGTTCGGTCTCCGATGCCGCACACTTTCTCGTGGGTTCCAACACTTAAGCAGTGCTCACTAGTGTGCCTCTTGGTGAGTCTGATGGGTGACTCCCCAGACCTGACTTTTATCCCTACTCACGGGGTCTCAGGTGTCAATCAGTTTTGAATGGCTTATCCCATCAAACCAGCCCACTCCGGCTGTCCACTGAGGAATTTTAATGAACAGAATGGTACCAAGTAAACAGACCTCTCCGGAGCCATAATTCTTACAGGAGACATAATATGGTGGAACAACAAGTCTCTTCCTCCCTCTGTTATCTCGCCCTTGTCTGAAGCAAATGTTCCAGTCCAAGTATGCTTTTGTTCCATCTCTTTCTCTCTCATTAGCAGCCTGGCAACAGTAACGGTTTGTAATTCTCCCAGGGGAGGGGGACCTGGGCAACCCTGCACCCTTCAGCCCATCAGAGCTGTGGATCCTTCGCTCCCCTTTGACAGAACTTCCAAAGCTGCGAATTTCTTATCCAGCTTTTCATCCGAAAGATCCGAGATTGACTGCAAAGTGAGTTGAGGCTGTTTAGGTTGCTCGAAGACACCTTCTTTCTTCCCACTTCCATTACCGGTTTCCTTTCCTGCGGCTGATGCCTTTCTTCCTCTGCTCGTCAATTTTGTCCATTAAAATTCAGAATTAAAGCACAGAAAGGTGTTAAAACACTTTGATATAGATCATAAAAGTGTGGTAAGGAAATTGAAAAATGACCGGAGCAGAGCCAAAATGTGACCTGCTCCATCTAGAGCCACCAAGAGAGTCGGGTTCCCGATGTTTCAATGTTTCTATAAATGCAAGGATTTAATTTGTAGGCTTCAAAAGACTCCAGTGCTGCCTAATCAGGGGTATTATGAGTAGAGTTGTGCCCCTTCGATGAGAAAGGATGTGCTGAATTTGGAGTGGGTTCCACCGGGGTGAACGAAAATGATTCCGGAATTGAAACGCTTATCGCAGGAGGAGCGTTTGATCTGGGTCTGTACTCGATGGATTTTAGCAGAATGAGGGGTGACGTCATTGGAGCCTATCAAATGTTGAAGATCCTCGATAGAGTAGGTGTCGAGATAAGGCTTCCGAAGATGTGGGCGATACTTAAACTAGCGAGCATGGCCTCAGGACGGAGGGATTTCCATTTACAACGGAGAGTGGGAGGGATTTATTTTGCCAGAGAAGGGTGAGCCCTGTGGAATTCGTTGCCACGGGTGCCCGTGGAGAAGAAGTTACTGGACATATTTCAGTCAGAGTTTGACAGGGATTCAGCCAATTTGATCAGCCAAGATCAAATAATGGAACAGACCCGATGGGCCAAATGGCTTAATTCTACCACTACCCAATATTTGATGTCTCTGGGAATCTGGGTGTCAGCATCTCAGAGCATCTACATTAGACCCAACACATTCAGGCAGATGCGAAGAAGGTGTCATGTTCCCTACCAGACAGCTTCAGACATCCAGGTGGCGGAGAGTAGTAAGGTGTCGCTTTCCATTTAAGATTCGGACTACCATTTATTTTCTGCCAATCTTCCTTCAGGGACTGTATGTCCTTAAAGGCCTCGCACTGAGCACTCAGTTCGCAATCGTAGGAGATCCATGTCTTGTACTGCTGTTTGTGACTTTATCTTTCGATTTCATCACTGTTGTCCTGTGTATTTCAAGTCTAAGTCGGAGTGTGTTCTAGAATTTAATCGCCACTTGCTTTCATCACCATCTATGGCACTCTCCTAACAGAAGGGATTACAATGTTAGGAGTTTGAGGAGATGTGGTCTCTCATTTACAAACCATAGAACATTACAGCATAGAAAAAATGCCTTTTGGCCCTTCTTGGCTGTGCCGAATCATTTTTCTGCCTAGTCCCACTGACCGGCACCTGGACCATATTCCTCCCTACCCCACTCATTCATGTACCTGTCCAAGTTTTCTTAAATGTCAAAAGTCAGCCCACATTTACCACTTCATCTGGCAGCTCATTCCACACTCCCACCACTCTATGCGTGACGAAGCACCTCCCCTAATGTTCCCTTTAAACATTTCCCCCTTCACCCTTAACCCATGACTTCTGTTTGTTTTCTCCCCTAGCCTCAGTGGAAAGGGCCTGCTTGCATTCACTCTAGCTTTACCCATCATAATTTGATATACCTCTATCAAATCTCCCCTCATTTCACGACTCTGCAGAGAATAAAGTCCAAACCTATTAAACCTTTCTTTGTAACTCAGTTTTCAAGTCTCGGCAATGTCTTTCCAAATATTTTCTTCACTCTTCCAACCTTATGAATACCCTAACTGTAATTTGGTGACTAAAACTGCACACAATACTGCACACAATACTCACCAATGCCTTATACATCCTCACCATTACATTCCAAGTCTTATACTCAATACTTTGAATTATAAAGGCCAAAAGTACCAAAAAACTCTTTGCTACCGTATCTACCTGTGGTAACTTTTAGGGAGTAATGTATCTGTATTTCCAGATCCTTGTTTTCCACTTTACACCTCGGTGTCTTACCATTTGCATTGTGTGTTCTACATTTTTTTTCCTTCCAAGGTGTAATACCTCACACAACAGTTCATCTGCCATTTCTTTGCCCTGGCTAAGTCCTTCAGTAGCCTGACTACTTCCTCAAAACTGCCTGCCACTCCACTTATCCTCATATCGTCTGCAAACTGTGTAGCCACGTTCAGGGATCTATGAACACGGAGCTGTATGTTTGTATTTGTCTGAGTTGAACTCCACTGTCATTCCTCCAACCATGTCTGCAAGGGATGCCAGCAGAGAGGCAATGGCTTTTATTTCTGAGGAAAAAAATGAGGAAGGTGCAGGACATGTGTATTCCTGCACCTGACAAGGGAACTCAAGGCTGTTGTAAAAGCTGAAGAAAGGACATAGAGCAGTTTATCCGGGAATCAAACAGAAGTAAAGACACAGACATCGGTGTACGGTTAACCCTTGAATAGGTGATCACGTTACCCTACGACTCCGCCAAAGTCAGGTTTTATCTTTAATTTATACCGCGAATTTTGGGCAATAGCCAACAGCCAAATATACTAAGTGAGCGATTTCAAGAAGCACTTGTTGGATATCAGCCAGACTACGAAGGCTTTCGTGCGGCGCACAAAATCAGAACTGCACATCTGCTGTCAGTTCCTCCATTACCAAGACAGTTACGCAGAAAAGTTAACATTTCCTCATTCTTGGCATGAAATGTTGCTAGCTTTTGTCAGCTCCTACAAGCAAGGAGTGTCTGCATCTTATCATGTGCCTTTCGTGGCCTCAATCCTCAGCTAGTCAAGTTTAGTAACAACATGTAGCTTTTGCACAATATAACAAAAGTAACTTATAACAAAAACGTAAAAGTTAGGAGCAGAATTAGACCATTTGGGCCATCGAGTCTGCTCCACCATTTCATGGAGGCTGATCCATAAAACCGTAGAACCATAGAACATTGCATCACATAAACAGGACTTTTGGCCCTTCTTGGCTGTGCCGAACCATTTATCTGTCTGGTGCCACGGACCTGCACCTGGCCCGTGTCCCTCCATACACCTCTCATTCATGTACCTGTCCAAGTCTTCAATGTTATAAGTGAGCTCGCAATTACCATATCATCTGACCGCGCATACTACACTCCCACCACTCTCTGTGTGAAGAAGCCCCAGCTCCCCCCCCCCCACCAGTCCCTTTAAACTTTTCCCCCTTCAATAGTAATAATAGTAATAGGAATCCGTTAGTCACCTGAGACCATGGATTTGCGCCTTGGAAGGTTTTTTTCCCAGGGCGCAGACCTGAGCAGGGTTGTATGGGAGACCGGCAGTTGCTCAGTCTGCAAGCCTTCCCCTCTCCACGCCACCGATGTTGTCCAAGGGAAGGGCACTAGGACCCAAGCAGCTTGGCACCGGTGTCGTCGCAGAGCAATGTGTTGTGAAGTGCCTTGCTCAAGTACACAACACGCTGCCACAGATGAGGCTCGCACCTGTGACCTTTCAGATCACTAGACCGATGCCTTATCTACGAGGCCACGCGCCAAAACCTGCACCCTTAACCCATGTCCTCTTTTTGTTTTTCTCCCCCAGCCTCAGCGTGAAAAATCTGTTTGCATTCACTCTGTCTACACCAATCATAATTTTATATACCTCAATCAAATCTCCCCTGATTCTTCTAAACTCCAGGGTGTAAAGTCCAAACCTATTCAACCTTTCTCTGTAACTCCGCTTCTCAAGTCACGACAACATCCTTGTAAATCTTCTCAGCACTCTTTCAACCTTATTAATATCCTTCCTGTAATTTTGGTGAACAAAACTATACACAATACTCCAAATTCTGTCTCAACAATGCCTTCTACAACCTCACCATAACATTCCAAATCTTATACTCAATACTTTCATTTAGAAAGGCCAATGTACCAAAAGCTCTCTTTACTACTGTATCTACCTCTGAAGCTACTTTTAGGGAATTATATCTCTGTATTCGCCGATCCCTGTTTCCCACTGCAGTCCTCGGTGTCTTACCATTAGCATTGTATGTTCTACCTTGTTTTTTCCTTCCAAAGTACAATACCTCACACAGTAGTTCATCTGCCATTTCCTTGCCCTTTCTAAGTCCATCAGTCGACTGTCTGCATCCTCAAAACTACCTGCCACTCCACATCCTCATATGATCTGCAAACTCTGTTGCCACGGTCAGGGATCAATGAATACCGAGGGCAAGATCCCTCTGCTTATCGAAACATTTTGTCTTTAATGTTGTGCTATATCTCTCTATTTATCCGGGTTGAACTCCACTGTCATTTCTCCAACCATGTCTGCTAGGGATGTTAACAGAGCGGCAATGGCGTTCGTTTGTGGGAAAAATAAAATGAGGAAGGTGCAGGACATCTGTATTCCAAAAATGAAGAAGTACTCTATTCTCATGACGTATTCAATTGTGGCTGATTAGGGAACTCAAGGCTGTAGTAAAAGCTAAAAAAAAAGGCACACAGCAATTTATCCCGGGATCAAACAGAAATAAAGGCATAGATATCGGTGTACGGTTAACCCCTGAATAGGTGATCACGTTGCCCTACGACTCCGCCAAAGTCAGATTATATTTTAAATTTATACCGCGAATTTCGGGCGATAGCCAACAGACTACTCAGTGAGCGATTTCAAGAAGCACTTGTTAGTTTTCAGCCTATCTGCGAATGTTTCCGTGCGGTGTGCAAAATTAAAACAGCACATCTGCTGCCAGTTCCTCCATTGCCAAGACAGTGTGGGATTAAAGTGAACATTACCTCATTCTTGGTATGAAATGCTGCTAGATTTTGTAAGCTCCCACAAGCAAGGCAGCGTCTGCATCTTATCCCTTGGCCTTCGTGGCGTCAATCTTCAGCTAGTCAAGCTTAGCACCTGCATTTAGTTTTTGCACAATAAAACAAAAGTAACTTATCATAAGAACGTAAGATTCAGGAGCATAATTAGACCATTTGGCCCATTGAGTGTTCTCCACCATTTCATGGTGGCTGATCCATTGAAAAATAGATCATAGAACATTGCATCACATAAACAGCTTTTTGGTCCTTCTTAGCTGTGCCGAACCATTTATCTGTCTAGTCCCAGGGACCTGCACCTGGCCTATATCCCTCCATGCACCTCTCATCCATGTACCTAGCAGAGTCTTCCATGTTAAAAGTGAACCCGCATTTACCACATCATCTGACCGCACATTCCACACTCCCACCACTCTCTGTGTAATGAAGCCTCCTTTTTTTTCCCTTTGAACATTTCTACATAATAATAGTAATGGGCATTCGTTAGTCTCGTGAGACCATGGATTTGTGCCTTTCAAGGATTCCATGGCGCAGGCCTGGGCAGAGTTGTATGGGAGTCTGGCTGTTGCCCAAGCTGCAAGCCTTCCCATCTCCTCGGCACCGATGTTGTCCAAGGGAAGGGCACTAGGACACAAGTGGTCGTTTGGAACAGCTGTCGTCGGAGAGCAAAGTGTTGTTAAATGCCTTGCTCAAGGACACAACATCGATGCCTCAGCTGCGGCTCGACCAGTGACCTTCAGATCACCAGACTGATCCCTTATCCACTAGGCCACGCGGCAAATCCTTCACCCTTAACCAATGCCCTCCTAGTTTTTGATACTCTAGCCTCAGGGGGGAAACAACCTGCTTGCATTCACTCTATCTATAATTTTATATACCTCTATCAAATCTCCCCTCATTTTTCTACGCTCCAGGATGTAAAGTTCAAAGCTATTCAACATTTCTCTGTAACTCAGATTTTCTAGTCCCGGCAACATCCTTGTAAACCTTTTCTGCACTTTTTCAAACATTAATATCCTTCCTGTAATTCGGTGGACAAAACTGCACACAATACTCCAAATTCGGCCTCACCAATGTCTTATACAACCTCACCATTACATTCCAGTACTTATTCTCAATACTTTGATTTTATAAAGGCCAATGTACCAAAAGCTCCCTTCACTACCCTATCTACCGGTGGACGCCGGCTTGTTAGGGAATTGTGTATCTGTATTCCTCGATCCCTCAGTTCTACTGCATTCCTCAGAGTACTACTATTTACCTTGTGTGTTCTACATGATGTTTCTTTTTCCTTCCAATCTGCAATACCTCTCATCAGCCATTTTTGTAGCTGGTCCAAATCCCTCTGTAAGCTCGAAAACCTTACTCTCTGTCCATCACACCACCAATCTTTGTATCATCAGCAACATTTCGGATCCCATTTACTACATTATCATCCAGATCATTGATATAGATGCCAAATAACAATGGACCCAGCACTGATCCCCTGTGGCACACCGCTAGTCACAGGCTACCACTCAGAGAAGCAATCCTCCACTACCACTCTCTGACTTTTCCCATTGAGCCAATGTCTAATCCAATTTACTACCTCATCATGCATACCCCAGCGACTGAATCTTCCTAACTAACTTGTCAAAGGCAATAACCTCCCATGCGGGACCACGGCTGGGTTATCGAGAACCAGACGGCACAGGATCGAGGTGAGAGTGGGTGAAAAAGGGAAAGAGAGAGAGAGATCATGGAGACGGAGGGTTTGGAGAACCCGGGAGGGGAGAGTGAGAGAGGTGAGAGAGGTGAAAGATCTGGGCAGAGGGAGAAGAAAGTTTCGCATTAATAATGGGAGGTGAGGGGGTAGAGAGAAATGTAGAGGCAGTTGGAAAGAGCGGAAAGGGGGAAAAGGTGAGAAAGAAGGGGATGGGCCAGGGAGTGAGATTTGTCGGTGTGGTGGGGAGAATATAGTTGCTACAAGAGGAGGAAAAAGAGTAGGAGGGACATAACATTTCAATTCTTATACTCGATACTTTGATTTATAAAGGTCCAACGTTTGTACTTGTGACGCCACTAGTAGGGAATTATATATCTTTACCCCCAGATCCCTCTGTTCTACTGCACTCCTCAGTGTCCTGCCATTTACCTTGTATGATCTAACTTGGTTTGACCTTCCGAAGTGCAAAACCTCACACTTGTCCGCATTAAACTCCATCTGCCATTTTTCAGCCCATTCCTCCAACTGGTCCAAATCCCTCTGTAAGCTTTGAAAACATTCCTCACTATTCGCTACCCCTCCCAATCATTGTATCAGCAGCAAATTTGCTGATCTAATTTGGCACTTTATCATCCAGATCATTGATATAGATGACAAATAACAATGGACAGAACAGTAATCCCTGTGGCACACCACTAATCAGAGGCTTCCAGTTAGAGAAGCAATCCTCCACTACCACTCTCTGTCTTCTCACATTGAGCTAATGTCTAATCCAATTTTCTACCGCACTATGTATATGTAAGGAGTTTCCTTCTTTCTTTATGTTGCTGCGACTGCGTCCTAGTTAAGGTAAAGGATATGGAATTGTGTTCATTATCTCGTTTGGAGATATGATGTGGTGGCCATTACCGATACTTGGATGGCTTAGGGACAGGAAATGGTTACTTCAAGTGCCGGGTTTTAGGTGTGTCAGAAAGGACAGGGGGGGAGGCAAAAAAGGTGGGGGCATGGCACTGTTGATCAGATATAGTGACACATCTGCAGAAAAGTTTGACGCCATGGAGGATCTTCCTACGGTGTCTCCGTGGGTGTAGATTAGGAACAGGAAGGGATCAATAACTAAACTGAGTGTTGTTTTTTATCGGCCGCCCAGTACTAACAGGGATATCGAGGAGCAGATAGGGAAACATGATCGAGGAAATGTGGAATAATAACAAATATGTCGTGATGGGAGATTAAATTTCCCAAATAACGATTGGCATCCTCCCTAGCGCAAGGCGTTTAGATGTGGTGGAGTTTGTTAGTGTGTTGGAAGGTTTCTTGACACAATACGTAGATAAGCCTGCACGAGTAGAGGCTGCACTTCATTTGCATTTTGAAATGAACCTAGTCAGGTGTCAGATCTCTCAGTGGGAGAGCATTTTGGAGATAGTGAAGGTAATTCGATATCCTTTGCAATACCATTGGAGAGAGATAGGAACAAACAAGTTAGAAAAGCGTTTAATTGGAGTAAGGAGAATTATGAAACTACCAGGAAGCAGACTGAAAACTTAAATAAACATGTTCTCAGGGAAAAGTACAGAGGAAATGCGGCAAATATTCAGGGGATAGTTGTGTGGAGTTCCGTATAGGTACGTTCCAATGAGACAGGGTATTTATGGTAGGGTACAGGAACCGTGATGTAAAAAGGCTGCAACAAATCTAATCAAGGAGAAAAGAAAAACATTTCAAAATGTTGTGTGAGATAGGAAATCTATAAGATTATAAGGCTAACAAGAAAGAGATTAAGAAGGAAATTAAGAGAGCCAGAAAGGACCATGAAAAATTCTTGGCGGGCATGATTAAAGAAAACCCCATGGCCTTCTACAAGTACGTGAAGAAATAGGCGGATAAGCCGTGAACGAATATGACCTATCAAGTGTGACAGTGGGAAAGTGTAAAGGAAGCGGATGAAATAGCAGAGATACTTAATGACTACTTTGCTACAGTGTTCACTATGGAAAAGGATCTATGTGTTATAGTGATAACTTGCAGCAGACTGAAAAGGCCTGAGGCATGCAGATATTAAGAAAGATGATGAGCTGCAGATTTTGGAAAACATCAAGTTCGATAAGTCACCGGGACCCGGATGAGATGTACCCTAGCCTACGGTGGGAGGCGAGGGAGGAGATTGCTGAGCCTCTGGCGATGATGTTTGTATCATCAAGGGGGACGGGAAAGGATCCAGAGGATTGGAGGGTTGCGGATGTTGCTCCTTTATTCCAGATTAGAGATAGCACAGGGAATTAGAGTCCAGTGAGTCTTACCTCAGTGGTTATTAAGTGGATGGAGAAATTCCCGAGAGGCTGGGTTGATGAACATTTGGAGAGGTTTTACATGATTGGAATAGTCTGCATGGTTTTGTCAAGGGCAGGCCGTGCCTTACGAGCCTGTTTCAGTTTTCTGAGAATGTGACAAAGCACATTGAAGAAGCAAGAGCAGTGGATGTAGTGGATATGAATTTCAGCAAGGCATTTGATAAAGTATCCCTGGATTGATTATTGAGAAAGTAAGGAAGCATGGGATCCAAGGAGGAACAAGTGAAGGAATAAGTGAAGTGGATGAGGAAATATGTGGGAAGAGGAGCAAATAAAGCGGTTGTCAGAAAAAGAAAGAAGATGTGGAGGAGAGAGGAAATGGAAAAGGAATGTGCATGACATGGAAGTCGTTGAGGTGGGGGAGTTGAGTTAGACAGAAGGAGACAGTGCCAGGTGAGGGTGGGAGAAGGAAGAGAGGGACTGAGGGGAACGAAAGGAAGAGGAAGAGTGGGACATGGAAGGAGGAAGGTGTGGTGGGAGAGAACGGGAAGCTCGGAGGCAGGATGGGAGGAAGGGTGGAGACGGGACAGGAGAGATGGGCCGAAGGAGATGATGGTGGACAGTCGGAAGGGACGGGGGAATACAGAAAGCATCTGTAAATGTGTATGTTCATCTGCGTGTCAGAGTGACAGGGGTGTTGGTCTTGGAGAGAAGAAAAATGAGAGGGGCAGATGGGGGGCAGAGTGGAGTAAGACAATGGGGAAGAGGAGACAATGGGGCAAAGATGGGCGAGAGGAAGGAGAGAAAAGAGCATGGGTGGAGGATGTGAAGAAGATATGATAGAAAGAGAGACAGCATAGTGGGAGGAAAAGGGGAGAATGGAAAGGGGGAGAGTGGGGGAAGCTAGTCGATGGAGAACGAGAGGAAGAGACAAATAATACCACGGAATAAGGAGGGAATAAGGAGGGAGAGAGAGAGAGAGAGTGCGCCACTGGCCGAGGAAAGCGAGGAAACCCTGTGGAGGGAAGGAGATTCGGGGTGAATTGTTCACCTCACTCGGAGGGAGGGTGTTTAATCATAGTCATGAGCAGTGCCAGTGGGACCATCGAATGCTCAAAACAGGAACCAGCCGGGGATGTATCTGTCCCGGATTATTGAGGCTCCGTCTGAGTGACAAAATCCCTCGGTCCTTCCCTTTTTCCTCATTCCTACACTCCGTTTCAACTCACCTTGTTCAAATCCTTTCCTATCTCTGTCCCACCTTCTATTCCACATTCCTTCCAGAATTCCTTCCTCCATCCCCACCGCGCTCTCCATCCTTCCTCTCCTCCTCTCCGCTGCCTTGTTCCATCCTGACCTCACTCTCTTACCCCCGTTCACCGACCCTCTCTCCTCAATCACTCTCCAACTCTCCGCACTTCAAGTCACACCCCTCTCCGCTCATTTGTCCCCATATCCATCAGTCCTTCCTCCCTCCTCTCTCCACATACCCCTGCTCACGTTCCGTTCGCCCAAGTCTGTACATTGTCACCCACCTCTCTATTTCTCCCCGGCACAGAATCCTCCACTCTTTCTCCCCACTCTCATTATTCTTCCCTCAACCACTCTCATTTTTCTCGACCACCCTCTGCAACACCCTCAATCTCTCTGCTCCCCGCACTTCCTCCCTCTGCTCTCGATTCCTCAATTCATCAGCTCTTCATCTTGCGTTGGTTGGTACCGGTCTAACACACTTGTTAACACAGGTTTCCTCTGACAACGGTTGCTTCCCCTGTCTGAGCTCAGAGACGCAGAGAATCCTCGGCAGGATGGACCGGAGCGTGAGATACATGACTGTGAATATGGGAAGAGAGGACTCACGTTCTCCTTCCCGAGGTGAATGGAGCAGAGAGAAAAGCAACAGCTCTATTCTGCAGCTTATACCCGGTAAGTGTAATCGGACGAGTGAAGGGAGCTTCACACTGTATCTGACCAAGGGAGTGCGTGATGGGACGGTGCGGAGGGAGATTCACTCTGTGTCTGACCCCGGGAGTGTGTGATGGGACGGTGTGGAGTGAGCTTCACTCTGTGTCAGGCCCCAGGAGTGTGTGATGGGACGGTGCGGAGGGAGATTCACTCTGTGTCTGACCCCGGGAGTGTGTGAAGTGACAGTGTGGAGGGAGATTCACTCTGTTTCTGACCTCCGGGACTCTGTGAAGGTATGTTGTGGAGGGAGCCTCACTCTGTCTCTAACCATCGCTGCCTGTCCCCAACTGAACCTGATGTATCGTAAGCGGAAGTTAATTTCAAGACCCTCTCGGCACCCCGGGTCCGGACAGATCTAGGTCAGTTTCATCTTTGTCGGTTTGAACCTGTTTAGCTGATATATCCAATCATGTCGAGAGATCTCAGGGCTAAAGTTCAGTTACCATCATGATTGCCTGTTTGAGCAGAAGACGGAGGGAATGCGTGGGAGAGACGTAGGGGGGTGAACTCTGTGAGAGGGACGGTGGGGATGGTGCCGTGATGGAGTGAGCACCCTGGGAGGGTCGGTATAGAGGGAGCGCCGAAGCCTGGCTTGAGGAGAGTGTGCTGTGAGAAAGTTCGCTGAGGAGAGGAGGCATAGGATGTGCCTTTTGGAGGAAGGCGCGATGAGGAGCGAGCGCCGTGGGATGGGGGTGCGGAGATGTGTGAGCGCCGTGTCGATGTGGTGAGGAGGGTCACAGTTGGAGGGACGGTAAGGAGGGAGCGCGGTATAAATCGAGAACCGCTCTCTCACTTTTCTTAACCCCATTCTCTTTTCCTTCTTTCCCCTTCTCTCCCCGCCTCACCTCTTCACACCCTCTCCCCTCCTCTCTCTCCAAGTTTTCCCCACTTTCCCACTGTCCCCCTTCTCTTCGCCCTCTCAATTGCCCCATCTCCCTCCCGTCTCTCCTCTATCACAGTCACCGTCTCTACACCTCTCGTTCTCCCCCTTGCGCTCTTTCCTTCTCTTTCCGATCCCTCTCATCCTTCACCGTCTGCCCGTCCGGTCTTCCAAACCTCGCTTTGTCCCTAAGTTTACCCCTCAACTCACCTCGCGCCTTCTCCTCTTCACTGTCTACGCCTCTCTTCCTTCCCCACGCTCTCTCCTTTCGTTCTTCTCTCTCTCTCTCTCAAATTCTGTTCTTCACTCTTCCCCATCCCTCTCCAACTTTTCTCCTCCCCTCTCTCTCCCTTCTCAGTCCCCCCTCTCTTTCGTGCTCACTCACACCTCTTCCTGCATCTCACTGTTCCAGACTCTCCACTGTCCCTCCCCCTCTATTTCCGCCTCTCACACTCTGTTCTCCCTCCCCATTCTTTCTCTTACATCTTCCTGCCCATCGCCCCTGTTGCTACCTCCCCCTCTATGCCTCCTCTGCTGCCCCCTCTATCCTCTCTCTCTCTCTCTCTCTCTCTCTCTCTCTCTCTCTCTCTCTCTCTCTCTCTCTCTCTCTCTCTCTCTCTCTCTCTCTCTCTCTCTCTCTCTCTCTCTCTCTCTCCTCTCTCTCTCTCTCTCTCTCTCTCTCTCTGTCCCTCTCCTATCGCAATCTTCTCCTCTACTCGGTTCTCGATTCTCCCTAACCACTCTGCTACAAACTTTTCTCTATCTAGCCCTTCTTTCTCCCCATCTCCCCACTCTTCCCCTCTGCCCCACTCTGTGTCCCTCGATCCACCCTTATTCCCTCCCCTCACTTTCTCTTTTGACCTCTCTCGCCGCTGTCTACCTCCTGCTGTCTAACAGTCCCTTCCCCTCATCTCTCTCCTTCCACGCCATCCACTCTCACTTAAATCCTGTGCCCTCTGGTTCCCGATACCCCGGACCTGAGGGACGTCTGTGCTCTTTCACCCTGCCTGTGCCCCTCGTGGTTTTATACAACTCTGTAAGGTCGCCCCTGCGCTCCAAGGAAAAAAGTCCCGACCTGCCCGACCTCTCTCCATGCCTCACTCCCTCGAGTCAAACATCCTTGTAAACCTTCCATCACAGTGGCGTTTCCTATATCAGGGCGATCAACACTGAACAAGAGTGGCGTCACTGTACATCTGCAACGTGACCTCCCGACCCCTGTAACATCATTTTCCAGAGCAGTGTACCATCTGAGACCTTGTTAAAGTCTAGGTAGATTACATCTACTCCCCTTGCCTGATCTGTCCTTCCCGAGCAAATTAGCCCGACAACTCTCCCTGGGTCTCAGGTCATCCGTATCTCTCTCCCTCCTCCATCTTCCACCCTTCGGATCTCCCCCCTCCCTCCCTCTCTCACCGCTCCTTTCTTTCTCTGTCTCTCCCTACCTTCCACACTTCCATATCCCACAGTGATCTACCATCCGGGATCTTGTGAAAATATTTGTTAAAGTCAGTGTACATTTTATCAATTAATCAGGACAAACAGGTCATTCGCAATCAAATCGGTCAGTCTAATCTCCCCTGGCCCCACCCCATTATATAGAGCAGCCCAGCAATAGCTCCTTGAAGTCCCTATCCATCACGTCTAGTACACCGTCCTGATCAGCCGTCCTGCTGCCTTACACCAACGATGGAAATCTGACATGTTCTGTCCGTGTCCGCCTGAAGCAGCCAGCATAATCATATTCCCCCACCCAACCCAGCCGGACTCCTTCCCATCGGGAAGAAAGGTACGAAAGCACCTCAAAGACGGCTTCTGCCCCTTTTTATCGGATCATCGAACGATCCTCTTGGACAATCAGACGGACTCCTAACCTCACGATCTACATCGTCGTGGCCCCTTGAACCTTATCGTCTGCCGGCACTGTCCTCTCTCAGAAACTGTGGCGCTTTGTGCTGCTGGACCTCTCCTGTTCAAACATTGAAAACATACAGCACATTACAGGCTCTTCGACCCTCCCACGTCTCCATTGATGATGCATGGATAATCACCAGAGCCTCTGCAATCTCTGCCTTCGCCTCCCACAGTAGACTGGGTATATTTCGTCCGATACCGGCGACTTATCCAATTTGATGCTTTCCAAAAGCTCCATTACATCCTCTTTCTAAACATCTACATGCTCAGGCCTTGCAGTCTGCTGCAAGTCATCACTACAATCACTAAGATAATAAAGTAAAGTGTTCATTAAGTAGCTCGTATTGTCTTATTAAATATTTATTGTGATATTATGGTCGTATGATATCTCCACAGCTGAGCCAGAACGGGAGTCGAAAATGAAGATCGGAAATAGACCATATCGTCAGATCTGCCTACTCTGCCTAGTTACGATCGCCCTCATCGTGACAGTGGCCGGTCGTTCGATCTATGGTGAGTAGAACGGTATCCGGATGGAGTCAGAACATAAATAAAGAGAGTGGAATATATTGAGATTGCAAAACACAACAGTGAAACCAACACCCCCCCTTACCATATCACCGATGGAAGAAGGCAGGATACATGAGGTATAGGAAGCATTCTTAAGGCATTCTTCCCAAGGCATTCTTCAATTATGTGAAGAACAAAAGGATGACAGGAGTGAAGGCAGGAGCGATTACAGATAAAGGTGGGAAGATGTGCCTGTAGGCTGTGGAAGTGAGCGAGGTGCTCAATGAATACTTCTCTTCGGTATTCACCAATGAGAGGGAACTTGATGACGCTGAGGACAATATGAGGGAGTTTGATGTTCCGGAGCATGTTGATATTAGGGACAAGGAGCTGTTATAGTTATAAAATATATTAAGACGGAATAAGTCCTAATATAAGTCCTCATAAGTCACCGGTGCCTGAAGGAATATTCCCCAGGCTGCTTTAGGAGGGTAGAGAAGAGATTGCTGAACCTCTGGCTAGGATCATTATGTCCTCGTTGTCCACGGGAATGGTCCGGGAGGATTGGAGAGAAACGAATTTTTCCCTCCTGTCCAAATAAGGAAGTAGGGATAGTCTGGGTAATTATAACCCAGTTAGCGTTACGTCCGAGTTGGAAAAGCTGTTGGAAAATATTCTTAGAGATAAAACCTATGGGCATTTAGGGATAATGGTCTGAACAGGGACAGTCAGCATGGCTTTGTGAAGGGCAGATCGTGTCTAACAAGCCTGATAGAATTCTTTGAGGAGGTGACCAGGCATACAGATGAGGGTAGAGCAGTGGATGTGATATACATGAAATTTAGTAAGGCATTTGACAAGGTACCACACAGTAAAGCTTATTTAGAAAGTCAGAAGGCATGGGATCCAGGGAATTTGGCCAGGTGGTTTCAGAATTGACTTGCCTGGAAAAAGCCGAGTGCCGGTGTAGGGAGAACATTCCAATTGGAGGCTGTGACTAGTGGTGTTCCACAAAGATCGGTTCTAGTACCACTGCGACAGGGACGGGGCAGGAAAACGAACCCAAGTGCAGGACTGTAACACGAAGGCAGGATTAGGAGGCAGAATCTACGTAGCGAGCGCAGAATCTAGACCAGGCTGAGTCAGGACTCGGAAGGCTTGATTCACTAAGAGATACGGCGTTGAAGACTTGGAACTAGGTTCCTCTCTTTCTGAGAGTCGACCAACAATCTGGCAAGGGCTGACCGGAGCTGTCGGGGTCTTATCCTCCGGTGGCTAATGGAAACCAGGTGCTGGTGATTGAGAGGAATTGGGAAGGATTGGGAATCAAGTGTGGAGATTAAGGACCAATTAGGGAGGAAAGGGAAACGGTGGGCAATTCCAGCCAGGGCCATGACTGCAAATGATTTTCGTGATTTTATTAACGACATGGATGCGAGGGTAGGAGGGCCGTTTGGCAAGTTTGGAGACGACACAAAGGTTGGTGGTCTTATGGATAGTGATCAGGATTTTTGAAGATTGCAGAGACTTTGATAGGATGCGGAAGTGGGCTGAGAAGTGGCAGATGGAGTTCAACCCGAAGAAGTGTGAGGTGGTAGTTTTTGGAAGGACAAACTCCGAGGCAGAGTACGAAGTAAATGGCAGGATACTTGGTAGTGTGCAGAAGCAGAGTGATCTGGGGGTACATGTTCACAGATCCCTGAAAGTTGCCTCACAGGTAGATAGGGTAGTTAAAACGATTATGGTTGTTAGCTTCCATAAGTCGAGGAATAGAGTTTAAGAGTCGCGAGGTAATGATGCAGCTCTATAAAGCTCTGGTTAGGCCATACTTGGAGTACTGGTGTCCCGTTCTGATATCCTCACTGTAGGCCGTCTGTGGAAGCGTTAGAAAGTGTGCAGAGGAGATTTACCAGGATGCTGCCTGGTTTAGAGAGTATGCATTATGATCAGAGATTAAGGGAGCTAGGCCTTTACTCTTTAGAGGGATGGAAGATAAGACAAAACAAGATAGAGGTATACAAGATATTAAGAGGAATAGATCGAGTGGACAGCAAGCACCTCTTCCCCAGGTCACCACTGTTCAAAACAAGAGGACATGGCTTTAAGGTAAGGGGTGGGATATTCAAGGGGGATATTAGAGGTAGGTTTTTTACTCAGAGACTGGTATTTGCGTGGAATGTACTGCCTGAGTCAGTGGTGGAGGCAGATACACTAGTGATATTTAAGAGCCTACTAGACAGGTATACGGAGTAGTTTAAGGTGGTGGGTTATATGAGAGGCAGCGTTTATGGGGTCGGCACAACATTGCGAACCGAAGGGCCTGAACTGTGCTGTACTATTCTATGTTCTATAACACGGACACATCCCAAACCGTGATAAAAACATGGCCTTTACCGTAACACAATCAAGACTCATGCTGACACCGACACGCCATTCACCGTAACAGCAACAATACACTTACCGTAGCATGGTCACGACCTTAAACGAGACACAGATACGCTCCTGATCGTGACACTGTCACGACCATCGCCGTGACACAGACGTGGCTGTCACACCGACAGCAACGTACCCCTCAATGTAATATCGACATGCCCCTGACCGTGTTACAGATAAACTCCTCAATCGACAACGACACACATCTCACAGTGGCACCGATACGCTCTTCAGCGTGACACTGAGGTACCGTACACCGTGACACCTTCACGTTCCTCAGAGTGATCCGCTCCGCACCGCATCGTGACAAAGACTCGCACGTCACTGCAACGCCCCTTACCGAGACAGCATCACCCCTCAACATAACGCCGATGCACCGCCCACCGAGGCAAAAACCCTGACACAGGCCAACCCCTTAACAGATACCGACAGCTAAATTCACAATGACACAATGACATCGAAGTAGAACTCTCCGTTGCTCCGACACACACCTCAGCGTGTCACTCTCACACACACCGTGGCCATGACATATCTCTCACCGTGGCACTGACATACCCTTCTCTTTGCAACCAGCTCACCCCACACCATGACACAGTGACACGTCATTGTCACCTCCCGCCGGGGCACAGAGTTCCTATCACACTGACACTGACACGTTCCTCACAGCAACTCAGACATGTTCCGTTCGATAATGTCGCAGACCCCCATGGTAATAACAAAACCTTCACAGGGACAATGATATAGCCTCTAGCGTGACACAGACACATCCATCAAGGTGGCGCTGACGCCTCTCACTGTGCCCACAGCATATCATTCACTGTGACACCTTTCACCGTGACACTGACACAACACTCTCTATGAACAGTCGGTAGTGTGACGCTAACTCACATAAAGGTTAAACATCCTTCACCATCTCTCTCAGTGTCACAGATCCGTCACCAGTTCACTGAGATGGAAACGAAGTACAGATCTGTCAACGAAACCAAGGCTCAAATCTGTGAATTGTTGACCAGCAGAAGAGGTGAGGCATCATCCCCCACCTTCACCCGCTTCTCATCACAGGGCAGGCATGGAGAGAGGAAGCGTCACTCTGTGCTTGATATTGGGAGTGTGTGAAGAGATGGTATGGATGGTGATTCACTCTGTGTTTGACCCGGCGAGTGAGGTTGGACAGTGTGGAGGGAGTTTCCCTCTGTCACTGTATCCAGGAGATTGTGATGGGACGTTGTGGAGGTGGATTCACTCTGTGTCTGAACACGGGATTGTGAGACGTAACATTACAGCTTCACTCTATGTCTCACTCCGGGAATGTCTGATCGGACAGTATGGCTCCAGCTTCACTCCGTGTCTGACAGCGGGATTATGTGATGGGACAGTGCTTAGGCAGATTCATCCCATGTCTGACCCTTGAAGTGTGTTATGGCACCGTGGATAGAGCGTTTCATTCTGAAGCCGGGAGTGTGCGACGAGATAGTGTAGCGGGGGCTTCACACTGTGTCAGAATTCCAGAGTGAGGGATGGGACGGAACAGAGGAAGATCCTATGTCTGAATCCGGGGGTGTGTGATAGGACAGTGTGGATGAAGCTTCACTCTGTGTCTGACTCGCAGAGTGTGTAATGAGATTATAGAGAGAGAGAGAGAGCGTCAGTGTCTGACTCCGGGAATGTGTGAGTGGACAGTGCAGAGGGACGTTCATTCTATGTGACACCGGATTCTGTAATTGGATGTTGTGGAGCGTGACTGAACCCGTCAGTGTGCCATGGGAGAGCTTCCGCGGAACTTCGCTTTGTGTGTGAGCACAGCAGAGTGTGATGGGACGGTTGAGAGCGAGATACACTCTGTGACTCGCCAGGAGGTGTGCGATGTAAGGAGAGCGTAAGGAGGGAGATTTATACTGTGTTGGGCTCGGGGATGTGTGATGAGACAGTGTGGAGGCAGCTTATCTCTGTGTCTGACCCCGGGAGTGTGTGATTGGACAGTGTGTAGGGAGCTTTGCTCGTTCTCTGACCCCTGTGTTATTTGATGTCACCGGGTAGAAAGAGCATCATACTGTGTCTGACCACGGGAGCATAAGGCGGGATCTTGCAGAGAGTGTTTCATGTCCTGTCTGAGCACGGCGGGTGTGTTGGGGTAGTGTGGAGGAAGGCTCACTCTCCACAGGTGAGAGTGTGTTTATCGGGAGGACTGCGTGATGGGAGAGCATGCAGTGAGCTTCACTCCATGTTTGACCCAAGGAGAGTTTGATAGCGTGGTGGAGTGAAAGATTCAGTCTGAGGCTGACCCCGGTCGTGTGTAATGGGACAGTGTGGAAAGAGTATCAGTCTGTGTCTGAGACTGAGAGAGTATAATGAGTCCGTGAGACAAGAGCTTCATTCATCGTCTGTCCCCGAGAGTGTGTGACGTGACGTGGATGTAACGCAGATTTGTAGTCTGACCCGTCAGGAATCTGTGTGATTGAATGGCCAGCAGGGACGTTCACTCTATAACTGACTCCGGCTGCCTGTGATGGGACGGTGCCAAGGTAGTTTCATTGCGATTCTGACCTCGGGAGTGTGTGATGGGATGGTGTTGGGGGAGATTCACTCTGTGTCTGACCCCGGGAGAGTGTGATGAGACGGTGAGGAAGGATCCTCTTTCAGTGTCTGACCCGGGAGTGTGTCAAGGGACCGGTGAGGAGGGGGCTTAATTCTGTACTTGACCAGGTGTGTGTGATGGGACGGTGAGGGGGGATCTTCTTTCTTTGTCTGACACACAACGGATGTAATGGACGGTACGCAGGGAGATTCACTGTTCTTTCTTCCTAACTTCCAGAGCAAGAGTGTTCCCAGGACTGGATCAGAAATGAAGGTGGCTGTTATTTTATATCCACGTTTAACATTTCCAATGATGAGGCGAAACAGCATTGTTCGAAATTTGATTCTAAACTTCTTGAAATAAATTCACCAGAAGAAAAGGTACGTGTCAGATTGACGGAAGATATATCCACACCAGAGTGAAGCTACCTCCACACCGTTTGATCACACACCTCCGGCGTCAGACACAGAGTGAAGCTCCCTCCTTCTAGTTCCAGCACACCCTACCGGTGTCAGAAACGGAGTGAAACTCCACCACACCGTCTCATCACACATTTCCGGGGTCAGAGACAGAGTGAAGCTCCCACCGCATCATCATCTTATACACTCCCGTGGTCGGGCACAGAGAGCTCCCTCCATACGGTCTCATCACACACTCCCGGGATCAGATGCAGAGTGAAGCTCCCTCCACACCGTCCCATCACATTCTCCTGTGGTGAGACACAGAATCAAGCTCCTTCAACACCATCCCTTCACACTCTCCTGGGGTCAGACATAAAGGGACGCTCCTTAAATTTTGCTCGAATTCAATCATTAATAATAGCAATTTAATTTCACAGAGTTTTGTTGACAAAGCTCTCCGCGACCAAGGCAGCTCATATTGGATTGGACAATGCGAATGCCGGTGAGATTTGGGATCTTGCTTGTTTCGGAGAAGAAAGTGGGTCGTCAGATTGATACTGGTTGCGTCAAGCGAGTGGGCAGTGGATTTAATTTAGGGACTTGCACAAGCTGCGGAAAGGTTGTGTCAGAAGGATTAGTTTCTGATCAGACACGGGTTGCTAAAGAGAGTGGGCATTGGTATGAGTTTGCGGACTGACAAGGGCTGTGGGGATAGAGTGGGTAATCGGAGCATTTTGGAGACAAAGAATGACAATATCGAACCTGCCTCTACCACTTCTACTGGAAGCTCGTTCCACACAGCTACCACTCTCTGAGTAAAGAAGTTCCACCTCGTGTCACCGCTAAACTTTTGCCCCTTAACTCTCAACTCATGTCCTCTTGTTTGAATATCCACTACTCTCAATAGAAAAAAGTCTATTTACGTCAACTCTATCTATCCCCCGCCATAATTATAAATTCCTCTCTCAAATCCCCCCTCAGCCTTCTAGACTCCAAAAAATAAAGACCTAACTTGTTCAATCTTTCTCTGTAAAACAGGTACTGAAGCCCAGGTAACATTCTAGTAAATCTTCTCTGTACCTAATCTACTTCTTGACATCTTTCCTATAATTCGGTGACCAGAACTGTACACATAACTCCAAATTTGGCCTCACCAGTGACTTGTACAATTTTAACATTACATCCCAACTCCTATAGACATTGCTTTGATTTATAAATGACAGCATACGAAAAGATTTCTTCTCCACCCTGTCCACATGAGTTTCGACCTTCAGGGAACTATGCAACATTATTCCTAGATCACTCTGTTCTACTGCATTCCTCAATGCCCTACTATTTACCTGTATGTCCTATTTTGATGAGTCCTACCAAACTGTAGCACCTCACACTTATCAGCAATAAACACCATCTGCCATCTTCCAGCCCACTCTTCCAGCTGGCCTAAATCTCTCTGCAAGCTTTGAAAAACACTTCATTATCCAGAACGTCACTTATCTTAGCATCATCTGCATACCTACTAATCTAATTTACCACCACATTATCCAGATCTTTAATGTATGTGACAAACAACATTGGACCCAATTCAGATCCCTGATTCTTACCACTAGTCACCGGCCTACACCCTGATAAACAGTTATCCACCATTCCTCTCTGGCATCTCCCATCCAGCCACTGTTGAATCCATTTTACTACTTCAATATTAATACCTAACGATTGAACCTTCCTAACTGAATTTCAGTGCGGAACCTTGTCAAAAGCCTTACTGAAGTCCATATAGACAATATCCACTGCTTTACCCTCGTCAATTTTCGTACTCACCTCTTCAAAAAATTAAATAAGATTTGTCAAACATGACTTCTCACGCACAAATCCACGTTGACTGCTCCTAATCAGACCCTGTCTATCCAGATAATTATATATAACATCTTGAAGAGTAGATAGATAGATAGATAGATAGATAGATAGATACTTTATTCATCCCCATGGGGAAATTCAACTTTTTTTTCCAATGTCCCATACACCTGTTGTAGCAAAACTAATTACATACAATACTTAACTCAGTAAAAAATATGATATGCATCTAAATCGCTATCTCAAAAAGCATTAAAATGTTCTTAAGTCCTGGCGGTAGAATTGTAAAGCCTAATGGCATTGGGGAGTATTGACCTCTTCATCCTGTCTGAGGAGCATTGCATCGATAGTAACCTGTCGCTGAAACTGCTTCTCTGTCTCTGGATGGTGCTATGTAGAGGATGTTCAGAGTTTTCCATAATTGACCGTAGCCTACTCAGCGCCCTTCGCTCAGCTACCGATGTTAAACTCTCCAGTACTTTGCCCACGACAGAGCCCGCCTTCCTTACCAGCTTATTAAGACGTGAGGCGTCCCTCTTCTTAATGCTTCCTCCCCAACACGCCACCACAAAGAAGAGGGCGCTCTCCACAACTGACCTATAGAACATCTTCAGCATCTCACTACAGACATTGAATGAAGCCAACCTTCTACGGAAGTACAGTCTAAGGAATACTTCAAAGGAAGTATTTTCCATTCATTTACCCACCACTGACTTCAAACTTACAGGCCGATAATTGCTAGGTTTACTCGTAGATTCCTTTTTAAACAATAGAACCACATGGGAAATACGCCAATACTCCGTCACCATCCGCGTTTAAAGTGATATTTGAAATATTTCTGTCAGAGCCCTGCGATTTCTATACTAACTTCCCTCAAAGTCCTAGGGAACATCGTGTCACGACCCGAAGACTTATCCACTTTTAGATTCTTTAAATGCTCCAGCACTTCCTTTTCTTTAATCATCAGAGTTTCCATAACTACACCGCTTGTTTGCCTTACCTTTTGCAATTCAATATGCATTGGTTAATATCAGTTAATATCGATGAAAATAAATTGTTCAAAATCTCCCCCGTCTCTTTTGGCTCCACACATTGCTGTCCTCTCTGATTGTCTAAGGGACCAATTTTATCCTTCACTATCCTTTTGCTATTAATATAATTGTAGAAACCCTTTGGAATTATTTTCACCTTACTTGCCAAAGGAACCTCATATCCTCTTTTAGCTTTTCTAATTTCTTTCTTAAGATTCTTTTTCCATTCTTTATATTCCTCGAGCACCTCATTTACTCTGTGATGCTGATATTTTTGTAGATATCTCTCTTTTTCCGAACAAAGTTCCAATATCCTTTGAAAACCATTGGTCTATCAAACTTTTAGCCTCTCCTTTCAACCTAACAGGACCATAAAGTTTCTGTCCATAAAAATTCCAAATTTATATGACCTCCATTTCTCTATTACCTCCTTTCCATAAAACGGATTGTCTCAATGCACTCCTTCTAAATTTATTCTCACCTCCTCAAAGTTAGTCTTTCTCCAATCAAAACTTTCAACCCTGGGTCCTGTCCTATCCTTCTCCACAAATATATTCAAACTAATGGCATTGTGATCACTGGACCCGATGTGATCCCCAAATCATACCTCCGTCACCCTCACAGCAGATCCAACACTGCCCCTTCTCTAGTTGGTACCTCTATGACTTGCTGCAAAAAACTACACTGCATTCATTCTACAAACTCCAAACCATCCAGCGTTTTTACAGAATGGGCTTCCCAGTCTATGTCTGGAAAATTACAATCTCCCACAATCACAGCCTTGTGTTTACTACAAATATCTATTATCTCCTTACAAATTTGCTCCTCCAATTCTCGCTCCCCATTAGGTGGTCTATAATTGGTAATACTCCTTTCCCTTTCTTCAAATCTCCCCAAATAGTCTCCCTGGACGAGCCCTCTAATCTATCCACCTAATCACCGCTGTAATATTTTCTTTGACAAGCAAAGCAACACCTCCCCCTCTTGTCTCTCGGATTCTATCACACCTGAAGCAACGAAATGAACGAATACTTAGTTGCCAATCAAGCCCCTCCTGCAACCATGTTTCACTAATTGCTACAACATCATGTTTTCAGGTACCAGTCCATGCTCTTAGCTCATCCATCTTTCTTACAATGCTCCTAGAGTTAAAATAGATGCATTTAAGAAGCTCTCCAACTCTTCTTCACTGTTTATCCCTAACGGTGTAAACAACTTTATTATCTTTTTCTTCCTTCTCCCGTGAATCATCGGTCTATGTGCTCCCCTTCTCCATCACCTGCTTATCCTCCCTCACACACTGTCTACTGGCTTTCTCTATTTGTGAACTAAGCTCCTCTCCAATAGTCTTTTCAAGTTGATTGCACCCCCAACCGTTCTAGTTAAAGTCTCCCCAGTCGCCTTAGCACGCCGCCAGGATAGTGGTTCTCCTATGATTCAACCCGTCCGTTTTGTACAGGTCACACCTGCCCCACGGTAGGTCCCAGTGATCCAGAAAATTGAATCCTTGAATCCTGAGATTACCACCTTTCCGATCCATCATCTCAACGCCCTTCCTAACTCCCTATATTCTCCTTTGAGGACCACTTCCCTTTTCCTACCTATGTCATTGGTACCTATATGTACCTCGACCTCTGGATCCTCACCCTCACACATGAGCATATCATAGACGCGATCAGAAACATCCTGGACCCTGGCACCAGGGAGAAAAACTGCCATCCGTGTCTCCTGACTGCGTCCACAGAATCGCCTATCTGACCCCGTAAATATCGAGTCACTATTACTACTGTCTTCCTCTTCTTTTCCCTACCCTTCTGAGTTACAGGCCCTGACTCTGCGCCGGTGACACGGCCACTGTCTTTTCCCCCAGGTAGGTTGTTCCCCCAAAAGTACTAAATCAGGAGTACTTATTGTCAAGAGGTACAGCCACTGGTGTACTCTCTAGTACCTGACTCTTCCCCTTCCCTCTCCTAACCGTGACCCACCTGTCTGCCTCCCGTGGCCCCGGTGTGACCACGTGCCTGTAACTCCTCTCTATCATCTCCTCCCACTCCCTGACCAGACGAAGGTCATCGAGCTACAGCTCCAGTTCCCTAACACGGTCCCTCAGGAGCTGCAGCTCGGCGCACCTGGAGCAGATGTGAACGTCCCGGAGGCTAGGAGACTCCAGGACCTCCCGCATCCGATACCGAGAACACCCAGCTGCCCTCAAACTCATAATTCCCCCTTTCCTCAAATAACAGGAAAAATTAAAAACTAAACCTCTCTTGCCTCGCCCATTTCCTCCTATGCCCGTTGAGCCTTCACTCTGCTCCCGGCTCACTCCGCTGCTCCGCTGTATATGGCTCTGCCCTGTTTAAATCTTCCCCGCTTCACTGCCCAAGTCACATGCCTGCGCAGTCCCGCCTCTCTGAACTCCGATGAGAAGAAAAAAATCAAAATGGCTCCCGCCGCACTCCCGTTCTGATCCTCAGACTTCCTTCTCCGAATGTGGGAACTGACATGGGCTGTGGGAAGACAGTGCGAAGTGGGAGTCTTTTGCTGGTTGATACAGATCTTTAGCGGAAGGCTAGTGACTGGAATTATTTTGGGGACTCGCACGAAGCCTTGGGATGATAGTGGGAAGTGCAAGTATTTTGGGGACTAGCAGGGGACAGTGGGGACTGAGTGGAGATATAGGGCTCTTTTGGGAACTGACCCAGGTTGTGGGAGAGAGTGAGGCTGTGGGAATACTTTGTGTCCTGGCACATGTCTGTGGGGAGAGAATGAGGGAGGGGTTTACTTTGGAGACAGACACAGATTTGTGGGGAGAGAATGGTTCCGTGGGTGTACTCTGGGGACTGCGACACGTCCGTGGGAAGAGCATGGGAAGCGGGAGATGTTTTAGTGATTGACACAGGTCTCTAAGAAGAGGGTTGAGCAGTGGGATGATTTCGGCGACCGGCACGGAGCTGTGGGGAGAGAGTCAGGCAGTGGGTGTAGTTTGGACTGACACTGATCTGTGGGGTGGGAGTGGTGAGTGTGAGTACTTGGGCAGAAAACACAGGCCTGTGGGGAGACAGTAAAGAAGTGGGAGCATTGAGGAATGACATGGGACCTTGGGAGACACTGAATATTTTGGGGACTGACACGGGCCTGTGAGGAGAAGGTTGGGTACTGTTATTATTCTGGTCTCTGACACAGATCTGTGGCTAGAGAGTGGGGCAAGGGATTACTTTAATGACTTTAATGACTGACACAGGGCTGCAGGGAGAGAGTGTATCAGTGGGAGTATTCTGAAGACTGACACAGGGCTGTGCTGGGAAAGTGGGGATTTGGGAGATGTTGGGTTTCCACAGGTCAATGGCGAGGGAGGATATCAGTGGTTTTGGGGACTGACTACTGGAGATGAGTTGAAATTGTTTACCCCTCTTTGATAGGAATGTGGCTTCGTATGTCGTGTACTGGATGAACGCTGGAGATTTCAATTGCGGTGTATGTACTTGGCACAGTCGGCGTAAACCTTGTAGTCAGATTCTTAAGCGTTTCATTTGTGAGAAGTCTGCACCTTTGTGCCCAGATATTTCTGAAAATATCCGGGATCTCTGTCAACAACAAGTGGGACCGACTTGAATATAATGATAAATCCCTCTTTCTCCCCCATTTCTCTTAACCACTCACACTACCCCTTCCGCGCCGCTGCCCCTCACCCTTACCCTATTCTCCTCCTTCCTTCTATCGCAATCTTACTCACTATCTTGCCTTCTCTTTACCCTCGTCCCTCTAAAGTCTCCCTCTCATCCCTCTACACTCCCGCTTCCTCAGTTTCATCCCCACTTTACTCACCCCGCTTTCTTGCCTCCCTCTCTCCCAATGCACCGTTCTGTTCCCTGTCTCTCCCTCGATTCTCTATTCAGTCTCTACCCACTCCCCCATCGCACTGTCTCCCTTTAATCTAACCCAGCTCGCTCCCCGCTGCTGTCTTTCGCTACTCTCAACTCAATCATGTGTGTTAATGTTCTCGATACCCCAGTCCTGGGGAAATAGAGTGCACGCATTCGCCTTATCTGTGTCCCTAGTGATGTTGTACACCTCTGTAAGGTCACCGAAAAAAGTCTCAGAATTCCCAACCTCGCTCCATATATCAGCCCCTCCTGTCCCGGCAGCATCCTCGGAAATCTCCCTCTGCAATCTTTCCAGTTCGTTGAGATTTTTCTTAGAGCAAGGCAAGCAGAACTGAACTCCATACTCCAAGTGCGGCCTGACCGACGTCATCTGCAACTGCAACGTGACCTCCGACCCCCGTACTCAGTGTCCTGACTGATGAAGGCCAGCGTGTCAAATGTCCTGTCCACCGGTATCGCATCTTTTCTACCGGATTCACGGTCTGTTTTATTATCTGCGACTTAGACCACCGGAGATTTGTTCTTTTGAAGAATCAGTAGGGCTCAAATATGTAAAATTAATGTCAAATGCAAAAAGCTAATAAATGCCGCAAAAATGTGGAGGTGATGCTGATGCGTTCAAGAATATGCTGGCAGAGGTGAAGGAGGTGTTCCTGGTTCATTGAGTTTGCAGTCTCCTGTTCGTCGTCAACCCGCCTTCCCACCCGACCATCCTCGTCACCGTCATCCAGGACTTCCCCTACAGCTCTCCCCGTTTCCGCCACCGCCATCTTCTTCTGCACATCCTGTCTCCATCACCCCTCCGCCCCCTACACTCCGTGCCGTCTCTGTTATCTCCTCCTTCACCAACAGCTCTCTCCGTCTCCTTTACGGTTCCTTGGCCACCCGTCCCATTTTTCTGAGGCACAGAAAGGAGGGTATGAAATGTGCCGAGCAGTATCGATAGGGTTGCCTTTGTTAGGGGAAGGGAAAGAAGGTACTGTGGACGAGAACGAGATTCCTCGATGGTATGCGGTCGTTATCGTCACCAGTATATAGGTATGAAAAGGGAACCGGCTCTCCAAACTTACGTGTGTGCAGGTATGGCCAATATTGGAAAGAACATTCAGTTTAAAATGTGGCTAAAGATTTAGGTTTGGAACAAGGTTCTTCGGATATGTGTATCACTGGGCTGTCTTCATCGGAAGGTGCGACTTCTACCGACGAGACGGTTTCATTTTATTTCAATTCAATTCAACTTAAGTTAAATTGCAATTTCATCGCACATGACCGTCCGGGCCAAACTGGTAAACACAAAGCCAACTGTCACACGAGACACAAAGGGTTTATATATATATAAAGCTTGAGGTCATAGGAACTTTAAAATCTACCGAAATCTACAAACTACAACAGCTGAGCTTGTCTTCTGTCGAGCGAACACTGGGGGCAGCATCGAGTCCTGCCGGGAGGCCGCGCCACACCGCCCCTCGTTATGCAGCTCCTTCATTTTCTCCGCCGTCGAGCAACTCTCTCAATTTACACCTGAACCGGAGTGGAACTAATATCCCAGCGGGAAGATTTGTCATTAATAAAGGGGTCGTTGTGGTGTTTAAGCTGGAGTTGCATGGGGGTGATAAGCAGAATGATTGAACAGATAATGGGGTCATTGTTGGGACAGAAGTTAAGACTTCAGATAAAGTCAGCAAGCAAAATGTTGAGCCCGTTGGGTCTCATGTTCTAAGCTGCGTCCATTTCAGAGCAGTAAGTATTGTACGAAAGGCAGATGAGCCCATGGTAGGGGCCAACCACTGGAAGCATGATTATTTAGCCATTTGTAAGACTCAGCTGTAGGAGGGGCAGGTTTGTCAGCTCAACATTCCAGTTTATCACTGTTTTGGTCGTGCTAATGCATATATAATTTAGGCTGAGGCGAGGCTTTAATGAAATAAGCAAGGTATGAATTCATTCATGGGGCTACATTATCGACCAGCGAACAGTCTGGGGATTTAGAGGAACAGATCTGTGGAGAGTTCGGAGTCTGTTGTAAGAGACATCAGGTTGTGACATTGGGAGATGTTAACATTCTTGGTATTGACTGTGTGCCTCATACTGTGAAAGGACCACTGGGATATTTTCTTAATCAGTTAAGAAAGTTTCCTTAATCAGTAGATAGAAAGTCCCAATGAGAGAAGGCAATACTTGATCTCATCCTATCGAATAGGACACGTCAGGTGTCAGAAGTTTGTGTTGGGGACCACTCTGCATCTAGTGATGGTAATGCCATTAGATACAAAGTAATTTCGGAAAAGGATAGATGTATCCTCCAGGTAAGTTTCTTTTTGAGGTTTATAACAATACGAAACTCAAATAGACCAGATAGCTTGAATCTTTTTCCCTCAAGGTGGAAATGTCTAATACCAGAGGATCTGCATTAAGATGAGAGGGAGTAGGTTGAAAGGAGATGAATTTGGTAAGTTTTTGTTGTCACAGAGATTGGCGGGTGATTGGAACGTGCCGGCAGCGCTGGTGGTGGAGGGAAATCCATAGAGGCGTTTAAGTGGATCTTTAACAGGCACGTGTGCGTGCAGGGAATGGAGGGAGACGGATGTTGTGTCGGCAGAAGGAATTCAGTTTAATTGGTATATCACAACTCTTGGACCGAAGGGTCTGCTCTGTTGTGTGATTTACGTTCCCTGCTCTGTAGAAAGAGCAGAGTGATTTGAGCTCATCGGGTGGGAAGAGCAGGGGGTTGGGTAGAACAAGGAACTCGACTATTTATAGACAAACAGAGTGAACGACCAAGTCTCGGACGGCATAGGCCGTGAAAAAGAAACACACCGACAGCATCTTCAAAGGGACACTGAAAAACCCCTTGCAGTATTTCTGTGTCACCGACACAACCATCCTCATTATACGAACACGCGCCTCATCGTCACACCCACACACTGACAGACCCTGCACTGCAACAAGGAAACTTCCTCACTGTGTGCATAACACATATACACTTCACAAAACCCCTCCCCGAATCCATCAAATACTCCATCACTATACTACATCTCGTCCCCGTCACCCATTCCCTCCACTCCCGTCTTCGTCACCCCTCCCTCCCTTACAAGCTAACCCGTCTCCGTGACACAGTCCCTACCCTGCACAGATTCTCGGTCTGTGTCATCCACAATATTCACTACACCCCTCCCCGTCCGCGTAACCCACGCCATCACTTAAACCCCAGCCCTTTTTCATCAACCTCTGCTTCTCCTGCACTACTCCCTGTCTCTGTCACAAACCCCTTACACACCAATTCACTTTCAGTCAGATCTCCTTCCCTTACAGGCTACCACGTCTCCGTGACCTATTCCCTCCCCTGTACACGTCCCGTCTCCCTTATCACCTACCTTCCTGGGGCACCTGCCACGTCTCCGTTACGTCCTCAATCCCCTAAAACTATCCCTATCTCGGTCGCCGCCCCTTTCGCCTCCCTTACTGCGTTCACAGGCAATTGTGGGGACTATGAGGGAGAGATGACGTCTGTTGCTACAGCTCGCGCATCCACCGGATATCTCTCACCCTTAGCAACAGTTATATTACTGTGGATGCTGTCGCAGAGGTTACCAAATGATGGAAAATCGCAGTGGGATCTTTCAAGGTAGGTGCGACATCTACAGGCGAGACAGTTTCACTACATTTCAATTCAATTCAATTCCAGCGTTATACATCAGAAAGCGGAAGGAATTGAAGGAGGAGGGGTAAAAATTCAAGGCAGAGAAAATGTCACCGCCCTGCTCAGTCACGACAGACATGAGCACTCGTCTAAGTGAGGCCCTATGGGTGGAAATGAGGAATAAAAAATAAATTACCATTCCCTTGGGGCTACATTCTATATTATTACGAGAGACACAGATAGACCAGACAACCGGTAAATTTTCCTGGAGCGGCGTAGGGTGAGAGGTGAGCAGACACATATCTTTCTCATTTCGAAAGACATTGACAGACGAGATAATCTGTACATTTCTCCCCTAGGATAGAAATTTCGAATACACAATAGTCCAAATTATCCCGAATTCATCCAGTTCCAGTTCCAACCCCTTAACGCCGATTCTGAGAAGCTGCATCAAGATGAACTTTTCACAGGTGAAGTCGTCAGAGACACTGAGGTCTCCCTTGCGTCCCAGATCCTGCAAGAGGAGCATTCAACTCTCTTGCCAGAGATTGCCTACTGTTCTAATTGAAGGAAACAATAAATAAACTGAAAACAAATCCATCAACAGTGTGCTCCTGTCTTACGTGTTTTAGTCTCTGCTGATGAATCCGCTTTCCTGATTGGTTGTGGTTCAAACAAACGTGAGGCGCGGTCACAACGACTCCGTCAGTCAGACCCAGAGCGAAACAGCCACCTGAACCCCTCTTCCCCTGTGTTTGTCAGTGCATCTGATGTGACAATTAAAGCCGACCATCTCCCTTGAGTTCATTAATCATCAAGCAAAATCCGGAATGTTGAGCTAACTGTGCTGCCCTTCCTGCTAGCACCTCCCATTATTGACTGCAATATCATAATTCCAGACTTTGTCCCGGTCTGAGCTCACCTGCCTTTCGTACAATACTTCCTGCATTGAAAAGTACGCAGCTCAGAACATGAGTCCTAGCAGGCTGAACATTTTGCTTCCTGACTTTGTCTGACGACCTTCTAACATCTGCCACAAAAACCAATCCACCATCTGTTATGCCAGTCTGGTTTTCATTCCCCTGCAACTGAAGTTTAAACCCCACCACTCACCCTTTTTAAAGCAAACCTTCCGCTTGGATGTAAAGTCCAGTTCATCTGTAAACAAAAAAGGTTACTCTCTTGGAGAGAAAAATGAAGTGGCTGTCCAACGTGAGGCGGTGGGGCGCAGCCTACAGACTGGGGCATGTGCTGCCCCCTAGTGTTCACCGAATGCTAGAACATCCAATTGGATGCACTTCTCAAAGAGGACGTCGTCGGTGTGACTGGTGGTCTCTCTTCCGTCCCATGTCCTGCAATGAGAACATTCAACGCTCTAGCCAGACATCCCTACTGCTCTAACTGTGCAATTTAAAGAAGCAAACAATAGGTCAACTGAAAACAAACCAACCATTGCTTTAGCCCTGTCACCCTGTCATGACTTCCTTGACCTTGCTAATGAATCAGCTTCATCAGTTGCTGGCTTTCCAAAAAATAAAAATAATAATAAACGGGAGGCGCTGTTTTCTCATGGTCTCTCATTGAAACCTGTCCCAACGCCAGAATTTCATTTGTAGATCATTCGACAGTCAGGCACAGAGCGGCGCCCACTCCACAGCATCACATCGCACCCTCTCGGGGTCAGACACAGAGAGAATAGTCCCTCCACACCGTCCCATCACACACTCCTGGGGTCAGACACAGAGTGAATCTCCCTCCACACCGTCCCATCACACCCTCCTGGGGTCAGACACAGAGTGAATCTCCCTCCACACCGTCCCATCACACACTCCCAGGGTCAGACACAGAGTGAATCTCCCTCCACACTGTCCCATTACACACTCCCGGGGTCAGACACAGAGTGAATCTCCCTCCACACTGTCCCATCACACACTCCCGGGGTCAGACACAGGGTGAATCTCCCTCCACACCGTCCCATTACACACTCCCGGGGTCAGACACAGAGTGAATCACCCTCCACACTGTCCCATCACACACTCCCGGGGTCAGACACAGTGTGAATCTCCCTCCATACCGTCCCATCACACACTCCCGGGGTCAGCCACAGAGTGAATCTACCTCCACACAGTCCCATCACACACTCCCGGGGTCAGACACAGAGTGAATCTACCTCCACACCGTCCCATCACATACTCAAGGGGTCAGACACAGAGTGAATCTCCCTCCACAACATCACATCACACATTTCCAGGGTCAGATAACCAGCGAAGCTCTCAAAACATTATACAATCAAACTCCCGGGGTCAGACATGTGAAGTACCTCCGGCACTACCGCAGCACACTATACTAGAATCGGAAGTACGAAACCTTATCCCTCTTCCTGTCTCCCCACTCACCAATACCCAGCCTTTCGACTTTCCAGTAATCTTGAATCGTGTGTGTCTCTCGGAGATGGTGTGTCTGTGTGAGCAGATTGTGCGTTGTCGTAAGAGGAAGGAGGGGATGAGAGAGGACGGTGTGTGTGTGTGTGTGTGTGTGTGTGTGTGTGTGTGTGTGTGTGTGTGTGTGTGTGTGTGTGTGTGTGTGTGTGTGTGTGTGAGCGGATTGTGTGCTGCCGTTAGAGGAAGGAAGGGGAGGAGAGAGGAGGCCAGGGAAAGGGTGGTGAGATTGCAAACACTGATGCAAGTTGTGAACCTGGTGGTAGATATCCGATGGAAGGAGGGTGGTGTAACATGCCCTCATATTCCTTACAATTGTCTGTGTCACAGAGTGGGAGGAGAGTGGAGGGAGGACGTTGATGGGGATGGTTAGCGGCTGTTGTGTGTCACGGAGACGGGGAGGGGTGTATGGGTACGTAAGGCGTGATGGAGACGGTGGTGTGTTGGAGAGAGTGTTGGTCACGGAGACGGGTTTGCTTGTAGGCGAGAGGTAAGTGACGGAGACGGAAGGGTTGGACAGAAGGATGTGTGACGGTGACGGGAGTAGTGTAGGAGTGGGAGAGTTTGAGAGTTTCGGGGAGTGGGTTTGGAGAGGAAGGGCGTTATGCATAAGGGGAGAAGTGTTTTCGAGTTAGAGTGCAGGGCGTTATTCTGTTGTAGCATCGTTGAGTGGTGAATTCGAGCTGTGGTGCAGAGCCTGTCAGTTTGTCAGTGTCATGATGAAGGCGTATTCGTGTCAGATGAGGGTTGTGTCGGTGACACCGAAACACTTTCAGTGTCCCATTGAAGAACATCTCCGTGTCACAGTGAGGGTTGTGTGTCTCGTTCATAGCTTATGCAAACGGTACTGTCCCACTTGCAATCTAGTCTCACTAATATCTGCCGTGTCAGGCTTAGAGGCGTTAACCCTTGACCTGAGCGCATCTGCCCTTCAAACAATACTTCCTGCATTGAAACGTATGCAGCTCAGAACATGAGTCCCAGCAGGCTCAACCTTTTGCTTCTTGTCTTTTTTCAGAAGTCCTAGCAACATCTGTCCCAACAACCACTCAACTATCTGTAATGGCATTCTTGTTTACATGTCCCTGCAACTCAACTTTACACCACCACTCTCCCCTTCAAATGTCAAACATTACCGCTAAGATATTAGTTCGATTCCAGTTTCGGTGCACACTGCGAGAGTTGCTCATGGGAGCGGAAATGAAGGAGCTGAGCAAGCTGGGGGCGGTGTGGCGCGGCCTCCAGGCAGGGGTCTGTGTTGCCCCCCAGTGTTCGCTCGTCAGAATACAATCTGTTTTGTGAACAATTGTGGATTGCAGTCGCATTCAAAATGCCCAGGGGGCCTCCAGCTGCATAGCTCTGTGTGTGTGTGTGTGTGTGTGTGTGTGTGTGTGTGTGTGTGTGTGTGTGTGTGTGTGTGTGTGTGTGTGTGTGTGTGTGTGTGTGTGTGTGTGTGTGTGTGTGCGCGTGTAAATAAACCGTTAATGGTTTCACTGATATCCCACATATGCTTGCTATTTTTCTAATGTATACATATTATGTGCGTTTTGTGTCATCTGGGACAATTGGTATTACGTTTAACAGCATAGTCCTGGCTGTATTCATGGGCTTTGACTGTATTCTATGTGATGGAATTGCAGTCAAACTTCACTCGAAATTAATTGAAATGAAATGAAACCGTTTCGTCTGTAGAGGTCGCACCTTCCATGGAAGCGAGTCCAGTGATACACATACCTGAAGACCTTGTTCCAACCCTAATTCAGTAGCCACTTGTTAAAATGAATGTTCTTTCTAATTGTCATTTCCCAATTATCGATTGACATCTCCCTAGAGCAAAAGTTTTAGATGGGTGGAGTTTGTTAGGTGTTTTCAGGAAGGGTTCTTGATACAATACGTAGAAAAGCCGACATGCGGAGAGGCTGTACTTGATTTGGTATTGGGGAATAAACCTGGTCAGTTGTCAGATCTGTCAGTGAGAGAGCATTTTGGAGATAATGATCATAATTATTTCGCCTTTACAATACTATTGGAGAGAGATAGGAATAGACAAGTTAGAAAAGCGTTTAAATGGAGTAATGGGAATTATAGGGCTATCAGGCAGGAAATTGCAGGATTTAATTGGAAACACTTGTTCTCAGTGAAAAGTAGGGAAGAAATGTGGCAAATAGTCAGGGGGTATTTGTGTGGAGTTCTGTATAGGCACGTTCCAATGAGACAGGGAAGTTATGGTAGGGTACAGGAACCGTGGTGTATTCAGGGGGTATTTGTGTGGAGTTCTGTATAGGCACGTTCCAATGAGACAGGGAAGTTATGGTAGGGTACAGGAACCGTGGTGTATTCAGGGGATATTTATGTGGAGTTCTGTATAGGCACGTTCCAATGAGACAGTGAAGTTATGGTAGGGTACAGGAACCGTGGTGTATTCAGGGGATATTTGTGTGGAGTTCTGTATAGGCACGTTCCAATGAGACAGTGAAGTTATGGTAGGGTACAGGAACCGTGGTGTATTCAGGGGATATTTGTGTGGAGTTCTGTATCGGCACGTTCCAATGAGACAGGGAAGTTATGGTAGGGTACAGGAACCGTGGTGTATTCAGGGGATATTTGTGTGGAGTTCTGTATCGGCACGTTCCAATGAGACAGGGTACAGGAACCGTGGTGTACAAAGGCTGTAATAGATCTAGTCCAGAGGAAAAGAAAAGCTAACAAAAGGTTCAGAGAGATTGATAATGTTAGAGATCTAGAGGATTATAAGGCTAATAGGAAGGAGTTTAAGTAGGAAATTAGTTGAGCCAGAAGGGGCCATGAGAAGGCCTTGGCGGGCAGAAATAACGAAATCGCCAAGGCATTCGATAATTATGTGAAGAGCAAGAGGATAAGACGTGAAAGATTAGGACCTATAACGTGTAACAGTGGGAATGTGTGCTCTGAAGCGGAAGAAATAACAGAGGTACTTAATGAATACTGCACGTTAGCATTCACTATGGAAAAGGATCTTAGTGATTGTGGTGATGACTTTCGGCAGACTGAAAAGCTTGTGCTTGTAGATATTAAGGAAGAGGATGTGCTGGAGCTTTTGTAAAGCATCAAGTTGGATAAGCCGCCGGAACCGGATGACATAGACTCCAGGCTGCAGTGGGAGGCGAGGGAGCAGATAGCTGAGCCTCTGTCGATGATCTTTGAATCATCAATGGGAAGGAGAGATGATCCGGTGGATTGGAGGGTTGCGAATGCTGTTCCTTTATTCAAGACAGGGAGTAGAGATAGCCCAGGAAATTTTAGAGCACTGAGTCTTACCTCAGCGGCTGGTAAGTTGATGGAGAGTTCCTGAGAGGCAGGATTTATGAACATTTGTAGTGGTATAAAATGATTAGGATTTGTCAGCATGGCTTTGTGGCAGGTCGTGCCTTACGAGCATGATTCAGTTTTGGGGTGGGGGGTGGCATTGCTAGTCAGGGAAAGTGTTAGAGCAGTGCTCAGTCAGGACAGATCAGGGGACTTGGCTACCGACGAGCAAATCTGCAGAGAGATAGCAGAAAACAGACAACTGTAGGAAGCATAAAGTTGTGATAGTAGGGGATTTTAATTTTCCATGTGTTGATTGGGAATGCCATACAGTTAAAGGTCTAGAAGTGTTAGAGTTTGTACATTTGTTCAGGAAAGTTTTCTAAATCAATATATGGAGGCACCGACTGCAGAGAATACAATATTAAATCTTCTATTAGGAAACGAGTTAGGACAGGTGACGGAAGTGTGTGTAGGGGAATACGTTCTTTCCAGTGATCATAACATCATTCGTTTCAACTTGATCACGGGTAAAAATAGATCAGGTCCTCGGGTTGAGGGTCTTATCTGGAAAATGTCCAAATTTGAAGAAATGAGAAAGGATCGAATAAACGTGGATTGGCACAGGTTGTTCTCTGGCAAATATGTGATTGGTGATTGGGAGGCCTTCAATGGTGTTATTTTGAGAGTGCAGAGTTAGTATGTTTCTGTCGGTATTGAAGGCAAAGTGAATAAGAATAAAGAACCTTGGTTCTCGAGGGATACTGGAACTCTGATAAAGAAGAAGAGAGAGATGTATAACATGTACGGGCAGCAGGGAGCTTTGAGTTCCCTTTTTGGCCACAATCTTGAGTACTGAGAACTCCTTCATTTTAGGAATACACAAGTCCTGCACATTCCTCAATTTTCCCAGAAACGAAAGCAATTTCAGCTCTGCTGAAATCCCTTGCAGAAATGGTCGGAGAAATGGCAGATGAGTTCAACCTTTAAAAAGACAAAGATATAGCATACTATTAAAGACAAGACAGGTTCGATGAGCTGAGGGATCTGTTCGAAGCTCCATGAACGTGGCCCACAGTATGCATAGGATATGAGGGTAAGTGGATGGGCAGTTAGCTTTGATAAAGTAGACAGGCTACAGAAGGACTTAGGCAGGGCAACGTAATGGCAGATGTACTGCTGTGTTCAAATATGCATGGTCATGCACGTTAGGAGAAAATAAATGTGTTGAGTATTCTATGAGTGGAGAGAAAGCATAAAAAAAGAAATCAGAGCTTCAAGGAGACATTAAAGTCCTTGCACGGGATTCCCTAAAGGTTAATTTGCAGGTTGGACATAGAAATCTACAGCGCATTCCTGTCCCGTCAGCCCACAATGTTGTGCCGATGATGTAACCTTCTCAGGTTGAGTCTGTGGTGAGGAGGGCAAATGCATGTCAGCATTTCGACTCCAATATAAAAGGAAAGGTGCGATGCTGAGATTTCATAAAGCACTTCACGTGGAGTATTGTGAACAGTTTGTGGCCTCTTATGTTAGAAAGATTGTGCTCAAAGTGGAGAGGGTTCAAACGAGGTTCACAAAAATGATTCCCAGATTGAAGGACGTCATATGAGAAGTGTCTGATATCTCCAGGTCTGCACTCTCTGGAATTTAGAAGGAAGAAGTCCCCATTGAAATCTATCGATTATTTAAATTATTTGATCGAGTGGGTGTGGAGAGAAAAGTTTCTTTGTTTGAGGATTCGAAAACCAGAGAACAAAGGCTTAGAAGAGCGGCCCGTCCCTTAAGAACAGCGAGGAGGAGAAATTACTTCAGCCAGAGAGTGGTGAATCTGTAGATTTCTTTGCCACAGGCGGCCGTGGAGGCCAAAGCTTTTTTTTTGTATATTTATAGCAGAGGTTCTTGATTGGTCAGGGCTTGAAGGAATACAGAAAGAAGGCAGGGGATTGAAGCTCATAAGTAAACTGGATCAGCCACAGTAAAATGTTGGAGCAGACTCAATGGGCCAAATGGTCTAATTCTGCTCCTAAATCTTACGTTCTTATGATAAGTTACTTTGTTTTCTTGTGGAAAAACTAAATGCTGTTGCTAAGCTTGACTAGCTGAACAATGAGACCACGAAAGTCACAGGATCAGGTGCAGACACTGCCTTGCTTGTGGGAAATAACAAAAGCTGGCAGCATTTCATACCAAGAATGAGGTAATGTTAACTTTAATCCCACACTTTCTTGGTAATGGAGGAACTGACTGCAGACGTGCAGTTCTAAATCTGTCCACCGACGGGAAGCATTCGTAGACTGGCTGAGATCCAACAAGTGCTTCTTGAAATCGCTTACTGAGTATATTTGGCTGTTGGCTGTCGCCCGAAATTCGCGGTATAAATTTAAGATATAACCTGACTTTGGCGGAGTCGTTAGGCAACGTGATCACGAATTCAAGTGTTAACCGTGCACCGATGTCTGTGTCTTTATTTCTCTTTGATACCGGGATAAATAAGTGTCTGTACGCCCTTTAGCTTTTACAAGAGCCTTGAGTTCCCTTTTCGGCCACAATTGAATATTTCTTGAGAATTGAATACTTCTTCATTTTTAGGAACACACATGGCCAGCACCTTCCTCATTATTTTTCCCCAGAAATTAAAGCCATTGCCGCTCTGCTGACATCCCTTGCCGATATGGTTGGAGAAATGACAGTCGAGCTCATCCCGGACAAATACAAACATACAGCACACAATTAAAGTCAAAACTGTTTCGATGAGCAGAGGAGCCTTCCGCTCCGTGTTCATATATCCCTGAACGCGGCTCCACAGTTTGCAGACGATATGAGGATAAGTGGAGCGGAAGGTAGTTTTGCGGAAGTAGACAGGCTACAGAAGGGCTTAGACAGGGCAAAGCAATGGCAGATGTACTGCTGTGTTGAAACATGTATGGTCAGGCACTTTGGGAGAAAGTAAAATGGTTGACAATTTTCTAAATGGAGAGAAATCAGAAAAAAAATCAGCGATTCAAGGGGACTTTAAAGTCCTTGTGCGGGATTCCCTAAAAGATAATTTGCAGTTTGGACATAGAAATCTACAGCACATTCCCGGCCCCTCAGCCCACAATGTTGTGCCGGTGTTCTAACCTTCTCAGGTTGAGTCTGTGGTGAGGAGGGCAAATGCATGTCAGCATTCCGACTCCAATATAAAAGGAAAGGTGCGATGCTGAGACTTTATAAAGCACTGGTGAGGCCTCACGTGGAGTATTATGAACAGTTTTGGGCCTCTTATCTTAGAAAGATTGTGCTCAAAGTGGAGAGGGTCCAAACGAGGATCACAAAAATGATTCCCAGATTGAAGGACGTCATATGAGAAGTGTCTGATATCTCCAGGTCTGCACTCTCTGGAATTTAGAAGGAAGAAGTGTGTCCCCATTGAAATCTATTGATTATTTAAATTCTTTGATCGAGTGGGTGTGGAGAGAAAAGTTTCTTTGTTTGGGGATTCGAAAACCAGAGAACAAAGGCTCAGAAGAGCGGCCCGTCCCTTTTGAACAGAGACGAGGAGAAATTACTTCAGCCAGAGTGTGATGAATCTGTGGATTTCTTTGCCACAGGCGGCCGTGGAGGCCAAAGGTTTCTTTTTGTATATTTATGGCCTAGGTTCTTGATTGGTCAGGGTTTGAAGGAATACGGAAAGAAGGCAGGGGATTGAAGCTTATAAGTAAATTGGATCAGCCACAGTAAAATGTTGGAGCAGAGTCAATGGGCCAAATGGTCTAATTCTGCTCCTAAATCTTACGTTCTTATGATAAGTTACTTTGTTTTATTGTAGAAACACAAAATGCTGTTGCTAAGCTTGACTAGCTGAACATTGAGGCCACGAAAGGCACAGGATAAGATGCAGACACTGCCTTGCTTGTGGGAAATAACAAAAGCTGGCAGCATTTCATACCAAGAATGAGGTAATGTTAACTTTAATCCCACACTGACTTGGTAATGGAGGAACTGACTGCAGATGCGCAGTTCTAATTTTGTGCACCGCACGGAATCATTCTTGGACTGGCTAATATCCAACAAGTGCTTCTTGAAATCGCTCACTGAGTATATTTGGCTGTTGGCTATCGCTCAAAATTCGCTGTATAAATTTAAGATATAACCTGACTTTGGCGGAGTCGTAAGGCAACGTGATCACGAATTCAAGGGTTAACAGTACACCGATGTCTGTGCCTTTATTTCTCTTTGATCCCGGGATAAATAAGTGTCTGTCCTTTCTTTAGCTTTTATAAGAGCTTTGAGTTCCCTTTTCGGCCGCAATTGAAAACTTCTCCATTTTTAGGAATACACATGTCCTGCACCTTCCTCATTTTTTTTCCTCAGAAATTAAAGCCATTGCCGCTCTGCTGACTTCCCTTGTAGATATGGTTGGAGAAATGACAGTGGAGTTCAACCCGGACAAAGACAAACAAAAATAACACTATTAAAGACAAAACTGTTTCGATGAGCAGAGGGGCCTTGCGCTCCGTGTTCATGGATCCCTGAACGTGGCTCCACAGTTTGCAGACCAAATGAGTACAAGTGGAGTGGCAGGTAGTTTCGAGGAAGTAGACAGGCTACAGAAGGACTTAGAAAGGGTAAAGAAATGGCAGATGAACTACTGTGTGAGGTCTTGCACTTTGGAAGGAAAAAACAAGGTAGAACATACAATGCTAATGGTAAGGCACTGAGGACTGCAGTGGAAGACAGGGATCGGGGAATACAGATATATAATTCCCTAAAAGTAGCTTAATATGTAGATACGGTAGTAAAGAGAGCTTTTGGTACATTAGACTTTCTAAATCAAAGTACTGAGTATAAGACTTGGAATGTTATGGTGAGGTTATATAAGGCATTGGTGAGGCCGAATTTGGAGTATTGTGTATAGTTTTGTTCACCAAATTACAAGAAGGATATTAGTAAGGTTGAAAGAGTGCAAAAAAGGTTTGCAAGGACATTTCCGGGATTTGAGAAACTGAGTTACAGAGAAAGGTTGAATAGGTTTGGACTTTACTCACTGGAACGTAGAAGATTGAGGGGAGACATGATAGAGGTGTATATAATTATGATGGGTATAGATAGAGTGAATGCAAGCAGGCTTTTTCCAATGAGGCCAGGGGACAAAAAAAAATAGAGGTCATGGGTTAAGGGTGAAGGGTGAAAATTTTAAAGGGAGCTTTAGGGGGGCTTCTTCACACAGAGAGTAGTGCGAGTGTGGAATGAGCTGTCAGATGAAGGTGTATGGAGGAATATAGTCCAGGTGTAGGTCTGTGGGACGAGGCAGAAAATGGTTCGGCACAGCCAAGAAGGGCCAAAAGGCCTGTTTCTGTGCAGTAATGTTCTATAGTTCTATGGTTTATAAATGAGAGACCTCATCACCTCAAACTCCAAACGTTGTAATCCCTTCTGTTACGCGAGAGCCATAGATGGTGATGAAAGCAAGTGGCGATTAAATTCTCGAACACACTCCGACTCAGACTTGAAATAAACAGGACAACAGTGATGAAATCGAAAGATAAAGTCACAAACAGCAGTACAAGACACGGATCTCCTACGGTTGAGAGCTGAGAGCTCAGTGCGAGGAACATACATTCCCTGAAGGAAGATTGGCAGATAATAAATGGCAGTCCGAGTCTTAAAGGGAAAGAGACACCTCACTACTCTCCGCCACCTGGATGTTTGACGCTGTCCGGTCGGGAACGTAACACCAACTTCGCATCTGGCTGAATGTGTTGGGTCTAATGTAGATGCTCTGAGATGCTGACAGTCAGATTCCCAGGAAAATCAAAACATTGGGAGTGGCAGATTTAAGCCTCTTGGCCCATCGGGTCTGCTCCAACATTTGATCTTGGCTGATCAAGTTGGCTGAAGCCCATTCAAACTCCGAGTAAAAATGTGCCCAGTAACCTCTTCTCCATGGGCGTCTGTGGCAACGAATTCCACAGATTCACCCCTCTCCGGCAAAATAAATTCCTCCCACCCACTCTCCGTTGTAAATGGACATCCCTCCATTCTGAGGCCGTGTTCTGTAGTTTTAGTATCGTCCCCGCCCCACCTCAGGAAGCCTTATCTCCACACCCACTCTATCGAGGATCTTCAACGTTTGATCGGCTTCAATGTGGTCAAGGAGGATAATTAGCGTTTTTTTAGGGTTTGGAAAGCAACAGTTTCATTCTAACTCATCGACAGAAGTGAAAGGCGTTTCAATTTTCATAGACACCTCGATCTAATTTGCTCATTATGGTACAATCTCAGTCCATATGGTAGATTTCTGTTAATTACTGGTTTACTTTATAAACAAAAAGTAGATTTGGTTAACATTTATGCACCGAGTACTGACTATCCTGAATCATTTAAGGATATATTTGTACCTCTTCCACATTTAAATGAATATATGTTTATAGTGGGTGGAGATTTTAATTGCTGTCTGAATCCTATGATGGATAGGTCTGATCCCAATCAGGTACTTCCAAACAAATCTGCTACTTTTATTAATTCATTTTATCTGACTCGGGAATTCTAGAAATTTGGAGAGTTTTACATCCTAATGTATATCATTTTCTCATATATATCATAATTTCTTTAGAATCGATAACTTCTTTACTGAATCGCAAATTAGTTTCGTCTATAACTGCATGTGCGTATGATGCAATCGCCATTTCTGATCACGTGCCTTTGAAATTATCAATTAAATTAATTGATATAACTTTTTGAACCAGACAATGGCGGTTCAACACTATTTTGCTACAGGATTTAAAATTTGTTAATTTCATTAAAGAACAGATTGAATTTTTCTTTTCAACTAACTCAACGGAAGAAATTTCCGGTGGGATATTATGGGATACGTTTAAATTATATATCCGTGGGAAAATTATTTCATACTCTGCAGAATTTCAAAAAAAGAATTATTAGTGAAGTATGTACATTGGTTGATAAGATTAAAGACATTGATAAAAAAAATTCCATTACTTCCAATTTGGAACTTTATGAAGAGAGAGTTGAAAATCAGATGCAACATAGTTTGTTAATAACATCCCCGACGGAAAAGCAATTACTTAAAACTAAGAGCCATTTTTGTATACATGGTGATAAATCGAGTAAATTATTGGTCAACTATTGAAAGCTGCTTTGGCGAAACGTCTGACTAATAAAGGTCGTAGACGTGATGTATTCTGACGGTTGACCATGACGAAATTAATTATTCTTAATTAATTAAGTTTATGAACGTTTAGCATTAGATTCACCCATTACTAAAGAAGAAATACAGAAAGCAATTTTTTCGATGAACTCTGGTAGAGCACCTGACCCGCTCGGGTATATATATGAATTTTAAAAATCTTTTTCAGATTTACTTTCTCCCTGGTTATGTAGAATTTTTGAAGATGCTTTATTTGTAGTTAAATTACCACAATCCTTTCAGGAAGCATCCATTTCTCTAATTGGTAAAAAAAGGCAAAGAGCTCACTGAATGTATATCATACAGATCTATATCTTTTTTGAATGTGGATTCTAAAATCCTTACCAAAATATTAGCAATTAGATTAGAGAGGTAATGCCACTAATTGTCTCCGAGGATCAGACAGGATTTATTAAAAATATTTATTCACATTTTAATGTTAGGAGGTTAATGAACATTGTAATCGCTACTTTATCTAATACTCCAGAATGTGTTATTTCGCCTGACGCCGGAAGGCTTTTGAGAAACTTGAATGGGAATATTTATTTATATACCTGACACATTTAATCTGAGCCCAAAATTTATATCTTGGATTCAATTGATGTCTCATACACCTTTGGCTGCTGTATGTACCAATAATCAGGGATCCTTTTATTTAGGCTTTTTCGAGGTACTGGACAGGGTTGTCTTTAAGGCCTTTACTACTTGTTATTGCCCTGGTGTCCTTGGAAATCGCTCTTCATGACTCATACAATATATTTGTCTTTATTCTTGGGAATGGGATGCATAAAGTATCGCTGTATGCAGATAACCTGTTGCTATATATCTGTAACCCAGAGAAATCCATTCCTGCAGTAATAAGACTACTTGCTCAGTTTAGTAGTTATTTTTTCTGGCTATAAATTGAATTTTAATGAGAGTGTGCTTTGCCATTAAAAATGCTATTTTCAATTTATAGACAACCACCTTTTACATTAGTTACTGAATATTTGATTTATTTTGGTGGTAAAATACTAAGAAGCATAAAGACCTATTTTTTTTTACCTTTAATTGATGATGTTAAACAGCTGTTTATTAAATAGTCCCCATTGTCTTTATCTTTGATTGGTCGAATTAATGCTATTAAGATGATTATTTTACCTAAATATCTGTATCTGTTTTAGGCGGTATCAGTTTTCATTCCTAATTTTTTTTTTTGATATTACTGATTCTAAATTTTCTATATATATATGGCAGAATAGAGATAGTATTTACAGAAATCAAAAAAGGAAGGCGGTTTGGCTTTGCCGAATCTTGGAGTTTATAATTGTGCAACTAATATTCGACATTTTGCGCTTTGGACACAAGAGCTGACAATGGTAAATTCAATAATTAAACACACAATACGAATATGATTCCAATTTAGTATTTTTTGGATTGAGTAAATTTATCCTGTCATATTCTATTATATCTATTGTTTTCTTTCAACATCAAGACGTGATCATGCTTTTTTCTTTAATGAAAAGCAAAAGGAATAGCATGTTTTCTTGATTTATTCATGGATGATTGTTTTATGTCCTTTGAAAAGTTGACTAATAAATGTAATTTGCCTAGATAGCACTTTTCAGATATTTACAGATTAGAAACTTTCCGAACGCTACTTTAGTTACATTTCTGATATCGCATCAAATTGAAATTACAGAAGAAAAGAAAAGTAAGTTTAAATCCATATCAGAAGAGCTTAATATCATTTGTTTATGGTTTAGTTATAAAAATACCCTTAGGGACTTCCGATGAAACATACATTGAGTGAGAAAGAGAATTTCAAATATCTTTATCTGCAAAGAAATGGGAGACAATTAAACTAGTTAATACTTCTTCAATTTGTGCCAAAGTTTTTGATACAATTTAAGGTAGTTCATTGGGTTCATATATCCAAGGATAAGTTAGCTCGTTTTAACTTCCATATAGATCATGTCTGTGATAGATGTAATTCTGATGCAGCTCACTTGACACATATGTCCTGGTCTTGTCCTCTCAAAGAAAATATTGGAAATATATTTTTAATATTATCCCAGTAGTTCTGCGTGTTACAACCTCATCCTATTACTGCAAATTGTGGGCTAGCAGTGATAGAATCCAGTCATTTATCCTCATCAGCATGTCGTTCAATTGCATTTGTTACATTAATAGCCAGTAGATCCAGTTTACTTAAATGGAAATATTCCTATTCCCCTACCACATTTCAATGGTTTTCCCAAACGATAGCATGGTTAAACTTGGAAAAAACAGAAAAAAATAGGAGCGGTACTATAGATACTTCGGTTAAATTTGAAGAAACTTGGCGGCCATTTATTCAATACTTTCTTATGATATAAGCTGACACTTTCTGAATCCTTTTTTAGAATTTTTTTGTTCAAGTATAGAGGAGCGGAGTTAACAAAATATTATAATTTTAGCCGATGGAATAGGGCAGCCCATCTTTGTTTTTTTTTTAGTTTAGGTTATTTTTTTTATATAGCTTACGGTTCTTTTTTTTCTCTTCATGGCTGGTTACTGAGAGATTGGGAGGCTAAAACACACTTGTTACATGGAATCTGTACATGTTGACCGTTATTAATGTAATCCCGATCTCTTTGTAACATCATCATTATTGTCACGTTTACCTATTTGAAACTTAATAAAATGATTGAAAAAGAAAGAAAGAAAATGAAAACTTAGAGAAGCTACAACACAATACAGGTCCTTAACCACAAATCTGTGCCGAACATGTACTTACTTTAGAAATTGCCCATTGTTACTGATAGCCCTCTAAGGATAAATAAATGAGGGGTGCAGAAGGAGGCAGGAAAATGTGAGGGGAGGAGGGTAGGAGGGAAAGAGAGAGAGGAATGCTGGGAGGGAAAGGAGAATGAGAAGATATAGAAGATGTTGGAGAAGGCGAACGAGAGAGAGAGAGAGAGAGAGAGAGAGAGAGAGAGAGAGAGAGAGAGAGAGAGAGAGAGAGAGAGAGAGAGAGAGAGAGAGAGAGAGAGAGAGAGAGAGAGAGAGAGAGAGAGAGAGAGAGAGAGAGAGAGAGAGAGAGAGAGAGAGAGAGAGAGCCACTGGACGTGGAAGGCGAGGAAACCCTGTGGAGGGCACGAGTTTGTTTCTTCGGGAGGTGTTGACTTCACCCTCGGTGGAGGTTGCTCAGGTTTTACCCAGGGGGTCGAGGTTTCTCGCTCACCTCTCTCTCCGCTAAACCCC